>NC_141081.1:3582500-3670000 GCF_041138505.1 Cibotium barometz | reverse complement strand
ATGTGTGATTGTGTAATGTCCTCACGCGTGCATGTGTCGTGCAAGTGTCTTGATTGTGTGTATGTGTTAGTGTGTATTTGTTGTGTGTGTGTGTACTGGTGTGTATGTTTTTATTTATGTGTATCCATAGTACCGAGTGTCTACATGTACGTGTGTGTGTGAGCATGTGAATATACTCGTGTGTATATCTATGTGTGTACACGTGCAGGTGCATATGTGTGTGTGCGTGTGTGCATGTCCATGTGTGTGCACATGTACTTGTGTATGTGTGTATTTATGTGCTTGGTGCATGTATACACATGTGTGTATGTGCAAGCTTGAGTATGTGTGCAAGTGTGCATATGTCTATGTGTTGCAGGTATATAAAAGAGAAGACAAAAGATATTGTATATAAGATATGCTTATTTAAGAGTAAACATATGTGTGTGATTGTGTGTGCACATACACACGTATGTGTGATTGTGTAATGTCTTCACACGTGCATGTGTCGTGCAAGTGTCGTGATTGTGTGTATGTGTTAGTGTGTATTTGTTGTGTGTGTGTGTGTGTACATGGTGTGTATGTTTTTATTTATGTTTATCCATAGTACTGAGTGTCTACATGTACATGTGTGTGTGAGCATGTGAATATACTCGTGTGTATATCTATGTGTGTACACGTGTAGGTGCATGTGTGCGTGTGTGTGTGCATGTCCATGTGTGTGCACATGTACTTGTGTATGTGAGTGTATTTATGTGCTTGGTGCATGTATACACATGTGTGTATGTGCAAGCTTGAGTATGTGTACAAGTGTGCATATGTCTATGTGTTGCACGTGTGTCCATGCATGCAACTGTGTGTATGTATGTTTGTATGCATGTGTGCACATATCATGTGCTTGTGTGTGTGTGTGTTGTGTGTGTGCATGAACATACATGTGTGTGTGTCGACATACATAAAAATCTATTTATATATACATGCTTACATACCTATAGATACACATACATATATAATATATATACGTGTGTGTGTATGTATATTCTCTCTCTTATACATACACATAATATATATATGTGTGTGTATGTATATTCTCTCTCTTACACATGCACATAATATAATATTAGAAGATATGTATGTGTGTGTGTCTGTGTGAGGAGGAGGGGGGAGGGGTGGGCAATTTGGTTTTAATGTATTATGTATATATATATATAAAAGAAACTCATTCAATGAGTAAATGGTTTGAAGGTGACAACTAATTGTGAGCCCCAATGTATCTAGGTGTGTGGGAAAGAAACCCCCAAACACTTGTCTTCTCTTCTCCTTTCTCCTTTTCAAAAATTCTCCCTCTCCTTTCTCCACGTGAAGGGGTAGGCACTCTTTCTTTATCTTGTATAGAAGTTTTGGCCAACTCAAAGAATAAAGAAAATATATATATACATTACTATATTCCCTTTTTCTTTCATTTAAAATTATATCCTCTTATACAAAAATTTTTATGTCAAAGCTAAAGGATATATATACTATTATATACAATATATAAGATTGGATGTCTATGAGGCTTTGCTGTGAACATCCCCAAGGAGTCAATGCAACAAACAATGATATAATAAGGTCATATAACCATCAATTGAGCAATTGGGTGCTCCTATCTCAAGTAATTTACACTCGTGTCCCCTTGCAAATCCATTATTGTCTTATAATTCCTCTCCTTGAATGACTCCATCATCTAGTATCAAAAAGCATGGACCCTAAAACACAACCATGTAAACCCACCTCGAACTATACCTCACACATATAGGTCACAACATGGTACAAAAGACAAAAGCAAAAGCAAACACAATTGTATTAATTGAAACACTCCTTGATCCAAAGCTTTGCATATCACAATGTTGCACAATCCTTGTCTCCCCCAATAACTTTACATGACACAAGTCACACAATCTACACTCTAATGGCTTTGCTAGTTTTGACAAAATAGGCATGAGCGGGTTGCTTAGTATGCAATCCACCTCAAGCGGTTGCATCCCTGAGCTTGCTCAACCATGTCTGAAGACATAAAACTTCTTATGGCCCACCAAATTATAGCATAGCATATCCATAAGACTTCATGATTAAGGATAACTAACATCTTGTTAGGCTACACTATTTTTTGACACGATCTTTCACTCAAACTCCTTTGGAATCTTTCGACTGATTGGGAAACACAAGCAAGAAAGCCATAGTATCGAAGCTATATAGAGAAATAGAAGAAATGAAGTCGAACATTGTTTTCTCTATTCATATGTTCACAATTTTTCCTCCCCCTTCCAAATCATAAGCCTCTTATTGATATCAATGTTTGAAAATTTCAAAGAAGGAATGTGTTTTCATTATAATCTTTATGTCCCCTGTATGACAAAATTGGTACACGCACTATAATCTTTATGGCCACTATAAAACAAAATGGTACACGCATTATAATCTTTATGTCCATGGTATGACAAAAATGATACAAGTATTGTAAAGCTCAAAATGCCATGGTTGTACAATATGTTATTTGTAATGCTAGCATTCCACGAACCTTTTTAGACATTCTTAAAAACTGGTCAGTGAATGGTTACTGAAGGAATCTCATTTGCAAATTGTAAGGTCTTCACGTCTTGTGCTAGCTCATGTTAATCATCAACGCTTAGAAATTCTACAGAAGAACTCTTTTAAACCATCCTCTTTCTCAGGCTCCAACAATAAAAGTGATCTTCAATTTCAACTTTACATTGATATTAAGTAGTTTTTAATAGTCAAGCTATAACGTGGAAGGTTTTTGCATGTTCAAGCCAAATTAGCTTTTGAAGCAAAATATAGTATTTCCTCTCTTACTACTTCTTCTTTCCCTTTTACATCTTAGCTTACATACTTTTTCTCATGGTCCAAACTACCCTAGTTGAACCCAAATCCAATTTTTCCTCTCTTACTACTTGTTCCTCCCCTTTTACATCTTGGCTTACATACTTTTTCTCATGGTCCAAACTACCCCAGCTAAACCTATCAATACCTCTATACACCTCACTCGTTAAAACGAGTGTGTCATGGAGTCAAGACTCATGTCGCCCATCATAGGTTAAAAGGGTTACATAATTGTGTAACTATCTCCTCTTGTCATGGTCATTGGAAATTTAAAAAAGTGGCCATTGTGTCATTTGTTATATCTCATTATAATCACGATTTCTTGTAGTGGATATGATAAGAGGCCTCTTATGTCTAGTAGTGGATATGATGAGAGGCCTTTTATGTCTAGTAGTGGATATGATGAGAGGCCTTTTATGTCAAATTTGATGTCTCTCACATGCGAGTATGTGGGTGTTTAGAGGCAATTAGTCAGCTCAATATAGCTACAAGGGTGCCTTGTGATCTTGGTTTCTCCCTTGTGGTCTCACTTGCTATAATTGTGTCGTAATAAAATTGACTTTGTTGGAATTCCTCATCCTCATTGCTCATTTCTATGCCTTTGCATTGGTGTGATCTTTGAAAAAAGGATGTGAGAGCTATGCTTTTTTTTAAATCCTCTCATTTGTCTCATACGTTTGAATGTAAGAAGAGGGCCACACAATGCACAATCTTCATACTCAATTACTTGGCAAAGACAACCAAATCCCTCTCAAAATAAGCAATGCAATCTCCTAGACATTTTGAGATTGCATGCTCCTCTATCTTAATCTCATACATAACAAACACTAAGCGTATGCGTATCTCATGGTTTCAAAGGTCCCATATACCTCCCTTCCTCTCTCAATGGGAAGACTATATGTGATGAGGCTCTGTGCTACCCCATGGAGATCCACAGTGCATGTGATGGGTGTGGCCTAGCATATGAATGAGACCATGTTGTGTCAATTTGTGTGTGTAGCCTCGTGTGTGAGGGTCATCAAGGACTTACCAAATGCCAAGCTTTCGAGCTTCACCATTCATACAACTGCGTCTCAAATAGTTCTCCCATGTTCGTTGTCACACCAATAGACTCATAAAAGAAGATAAGAGGAAGAATAACAAAGAGAGAATGAGATCTAGAAGAGGGCATTGCCTTTCCAAGCCCTAAGTAACACGCTATCACAAAGGGTTATTGAGAGAACATTAAATTCTATTGGAGAAGGAGAGTAGAGAGAACATTGAATTTTATTGCAAGGGAGAAGGAGAGAGTGAAGAGAACATTGAATTCTATTTCTACATGAATGAAAAGTATGAGAATTGGTTTCAAATATGAGGAATTGGGTTTCATACTTCATAAGCCTTTTCTAACTAGGCAGCCCGAGAGTAAATGCCCCAAGGGCGTCGCTAGTTTTGGCTCATTTACATAGGCTTGGTCTTACTTGCAAGTTTCCTCATGATACAAGCTTGACACCCAAGATGTCTAGATAGCCTTAAGATGTTTATAACATGGCAAAGACTCTTTTACAATATAATAATGAAGACGTCTTTAGACAAGATTGTGTTGGACATGGATTGTTTGTGTAGATTTGTGTTGGTGAAAGTGCTCCACATGAAACCGGAGTGGCTAACATGGAAGGGCTAACATGGAAGTCATCATGATATACATGGTCAATAAGGGATTAATCGGAATGATTAACAAGAAGTCATCCATGATACATGGCCATTATGAATTTAAGGATCTCATGCTCAATCCAAGTCATCCTAATGTGTATATATATTTCCCAAATGTCATCTCTAAAATATTCTCATGGATTTGGTTTATCATATTGTAGGGTATCTTACAGTGGCAATGGCCACAATTTTGACGAAAGTAGGGATCGTACCAAGATCTTCCTATCAAAGGTGGTAGAAATCAATGTGAGCATTTGTTGCTTTGGCGCATCAAGAAGCCAGTGTTCTTTGGTTTTGCCGTTAAAGAAGCATGGTTCTTTGGTTTTGTCTTTGAAGAAGCATGGTTCTTTGTCTTCATTATCCTCTCGCTCCTCCGGGATCATCTTAAAAGACCTAGGATGAGGTTTCCTTCTTGTTAATTATTAGAAGTGTCTTCTTCACTCACTTGCATTACATAGCTGTAGAACTCAGTATGCATATTAAAAGTGTCTTCTTCACTCACTTGCATTACATAGCTGTGGAACTCAGCATGCATATCGAAGTGAGTTCTTTGCCCATTAGTTGTGGCAAGTCTAGTTCTAGTCTCCTTTGGAACAATGTCCATTTGTTACTAGAATATGCACCTAATTCTTAGAGTCTTTTTCTTGTAGAAGATGTGTAAATTTCGAGCTTTCTTGTTCTTCGAAGTCTTGTTATGGTAGATCGTGCAGTACTGACTCTTCTGACTAGGGGTGGATCTTCGATGTTTGTAGATTTGACTGTGAGAGTTTAGTCCCTCTTATCAATGTAGATTTGGTCATGGTCCCAATCATGGACCAATCTTGCTTCTCTCATGTAAAGATGTCCTAAGATATAGTCATAGGCATTAGGTGTTGGGTGAAGTTCATCATTACAAAGGAGTGACAGAAACTCATACCAAATGTTTTAATCTTGATGTCCCACAAGAGTCCTAGCTTTACAATTAAGCTTTATGACATTCATCAAAGGATATCGCAATTTTTCCCGACATTTCTTAGCGCAATGAAGTTGACACCAACACCCCAATTTAATATTTCAAGTCCATTTTACATAATGGTTAGCGACAATGTTCAAATTGTCACCTCTCAAAGTAGTGATCGAGTTTGTTCACTATCACTTTGGGAATCTTTTTGGGCCTCTTTATTTTTTCAGCAGTTACTTCTGCTTTGGACTCATTTGATGAGTCTAGTGGAGATTATACCTCTATTCCTACTCTAAAGTCTTCTATCCATCTAGTCTTTCAAGTCTTTTTCCATAAACTTGGGTTGCCTTGGGGAGAGCAAGGAGCCAATTGGTATCTATACTTGAGAAGACAAGAAGAAAGAGAGACGAGCACAATGTCTTATGGAGCCTAAGCTCTCTCACTCAGGTAACCATCCTAGACTCCTCTGGTGTATGGAATGTGAATTATCCCTTTTGAGCTTAGGTCGTCACCTAGGACCTTGGATTAGACTATGTCTAGATCCATATGTATTGGATCTGATCTTGGTTTGAGACCTTGTTACCTTTGGTTCTTCTTCCTTGACCATGGAGAGGATAGGTACCTTTCTAGGTTATATGATTGTGTTTTCCCTTCATAATTCTCACAAACAGGTCACATCCAGGGGCTCCTTGAGGCTCAACAAGTTATCTCGACTCCTCGATTATAAAGGCAATTCTTCTCTCGAGATTCTTATATCCTTCTTATATTCTTCTCTCAAAAAGTTATCTCGACTCCTCGATTATAAAGGCAATTCTTCTCTCGAGATTCTTATATCCTTCTTTATGATTTGCCAACTAAACTACTCCTCCTAGATTTTGCTCATTCTAAGACACAAATTTGTTTCATTTTTTGAGAATACCCCCGCAACTCGTGAGTACCCACTTGCTAGTGTGTTGAATCCTTGTGGAATTGGCATCCTTGATAGGAGGGATTCCTTGTTGGAATATGTTGGAATTTATGATCAATGTCATGGTCTAAGGTTAAAGCACACAATAAAATGTAAAAGGACCATGTAATGTGAAGAGAATCCAGGTGAATGTAAGGGTCAAACCCCACTTGAAGTAGGTGAGTTTCAGAAGATTCCATGGAGGCTATATTCTAGGGAGCCATGTGGGGGGAGATGGCCTTGGATGCTCTTGATGAAATGTAAGCAATGATGTCATTCAATCATGTACACTTTGGCTATAAAATGGTGGCCCTCCTAATGAGAAAAACACGAATTTATATGCTATGTGATGCTCCTTATTGTGCTGTTATTATGATCTCTTAATCTTTGATTAAGTACTAGTTAATTACACTTTTGCTCATGTGACCATCATGGCTTATCTTGAACCACCATAGCTCTTTCATCACTCCATGCTCTCATTAAGCTTGCATTATCACTTATTATACTTTTCCCAACATGGTATCAGAGCCATGATTATCCCTAGGCATAGTAATTAACCACATTGATTAGTTTTTCATTTTTTCAAGCTTTCCATTAAAGCTTCAATGTACCCCCTGCTGGTCTTTTGCTTCATATGAGCTCTATACTCCACCAAATCTCAAGCTTTTTGATTCAAAAGAGAGCTAACAGCCGGTGCATTCTACACCTAGCTCCATTTGAGCTCCCACGAAGTACACGTGGCGAATTCTGCTCTGCAAAATAGCCCGCCTCTGCGCTGCGAAATTCATCAAATTGGAGCTGTACAAAGAATGGTTTGCTAATTCCTCTTGTGAGCATAACATTGATGCTATGAAGCTCCCACGTATTGATTTTCATGAGCAATGGTCCACTGTAGCTGCTGTTTGAACTAATTTATCAGTGACAGTACATGCTGTGTTGCAGAGCAGATTTACAGAGATTGAAGCAACATCTTGGCATGTTTGAGTGCTGAGCTTAGAGCCAATACCTTGGTTTTCACTTGGTTTAAAGCATTTTATGTTTCTCATTTGGGAAGAGCCTCATTCAATTGCTCAAAGCTCACTTTATTTTTGGGGGCAGTTTTTTCCTCTTTGAATTAATCATCTCCACTAATCATCATATAATTATCTATTGAGATGACATTCTAATATGCATATTGAGTTGAATATCTCTTTGTAGTCATGCATTCGGATGCTGAATCATCTAATGAAGATTATATCAAGAAATCATTGAAACCCAAAAGCAAAACTAGAAAACCTAGGATCAAGTCTAGGCCCAGTTATTATCACTATGCAAAGGCTTATGGGTTTGGGGAATTCTTGAGTAATTTCATGCATCTATATGGTGAAGGGGGATTCTAGCTTTTAATCTATTGCATTGTTCAGTTCCAATCATGGAGTCAACTTACATATCATCCTCTTTCATCAAGAAATTCAACGGTCATGACTTCCACACTTGGCAAGTCAAAATGAGATTTTTACTAATGAAAGGAGTTTGGGGCATAGTCAATGGTACTATACCTAAACCTGCCACACGAGAAGGAGAAATCTCTTGGCAAACCAAGGATGAGAAAGCATTAGCTCTCATTGCCCTTGGAGTTGAAGATAGTTATATACATTACATTGGTAATGGAACATCTTCACAAATTGCTTGGAATTCACTGGATAAATCTTTTGGTGCTCAAGGCCTCCACAGCAAAATCAGTCTCAAAGTAGACTTTTACAGTCTAGAGTACAAGATTGATGAGACACTTGCATCTCACATCAACACCATGAAGAGCTTGATGGCCCAGCTCGAAGCCATCAATGAACCAGTCAAGGAGAGTGATGCCATAGCCATCCTCCTAAAGTCAATGCCATCCGAGTATGATACACTCATGCCGACCTTAAAGTACATGCAGGATCCCACTTTGGAGGGAATAGAGAGTGTTCTCTTAGAAGAAGAGAAGAAGTTGAAAGGTAGAGCCATTGATCTTGTCTCAAACCAGGCATACCTTGTTCAAAAGCAAACCGGCAAACCACTCCAATGTACACATTGTGTGGAAGGACAGGACATCTTGCCAAGAATTGCTACCACAAAGACAAGCCAAAGCGAATATGCACCAAATGTGGAAAGCCAGGTCACCTCGCCGACAAATGTTACACCAACCAGGCAAATATGGCAAGCATTTCGAATGATTCCGAAGAAGCAATTCAAGCATGTAACAATGTTACTACCTCTTTTGATGCAGAGGTAGATGCAGAATGGGCTTTCTAAAGCCAACAATGTTTATGCCCTCTCTTACCCAAATGTTTATGTATGGACACCTCTAACCACCGATGATGTAGGTTATGTGTTATTATGATGCCCACAATATCTCTCAGTAGGCCATGTAGCCCTCAAGGGGGGATTGATGGGGAGTTGGGTCTCCATGACCAACAAATGATGATGATGATGCCCATGGATATGATGATGATGATGCTATGATGATGATGGGGTATGGGAGAGGAATGTTTTCATGTAGGAATGTTTTCATGTCATGTCATTTTCTTTTCGCAATGTAGAAGCTATGCTCCCTATGAGCGATGCTAATTTCTTTTATGTACTGTAGAGAGCTATACTCCTTATGAGTTAAGCTTTTTCTTTCATGTAATGTTTGGATCAAGGGAGGGCAATATACCATGCCATGATCAAGGGAGGGTGTTGGAATATGTTGGAATTTATGATCAATGTCATGGTCTAAGGTTAAAGCACACAATAAAATGTAAAAGGACCATGTCATGTGAAGAGAATCCAGGTGAATGTAAGGGTCAAACCCCACTTGAAGTAGGCGAGTTTCAGAAGATTCCATGGAGGCTATATTCTAGGGAGCCATGTGGGGGGAGATGGCCTTGGATGCTCTTGATGAAATGTAAGCAATGATGTCATTCAATCATGTACACTTTGGCTATAAAATGGTGGCCCTCCTAATGAGAAAAACACGAATTTATATGCTATGTGATGCTCCTTATTGTGCTGTTATTATGATCTCTTAATCTTTGATTAAGTACTAGTTAATTACACTTTTGCTCATGTGACCATCATGGCTTATCTTGAACCACCATAGCTCTTTCATCACTCCATGCTCTCATTAAGCTTGCATTATCACTTATTATACTTTTCCCAACATTCCTGAAGTCAAAACTTTGGGAGGCTCTCCTTTAATTTACTCTTGACAAGCTCTTACCAAAATTTTTAGTGACTTTGAGTTTTGTCTTCTCCTCTACGGGGTTGGGATACTCATCCAACTTCTTTGGTAAAGTGAGGATAAATATGAGCTTCCCCTTTCTCACTTTAGAGCCATGCCCTTCTCACTTCTTGGATGAAGCATTGGTGGTATCTTTGCCAGATGTATTAAAACAAAACACAACAAATCTAACACATCTAAGGCTTCAAAACCATATGTTTTTCATGGTGTGACCTCCTAATTAATACCAGGTCAATATTGGGTACTCCCAATAGCTTGGAATGGATGAAAGAACAGAGCTAAGCCCTAGGTGTTAACCACTTTAACATTATTTTTCAAGCGTGACCATGCTTCTTGTAACTTATCTTTTTGTAACCGCACAAAGCATTGAATGATAAAAGAGATATGGGATGACCGAGCTTACAGCTCGGTCATAGGAAAGAGATGTACATAGATCTAGGAAGCTAGTTTTGGGCCCCCAAATTGTAAATGGGTGGTCGGCCATTGTAAAATGAGAGCTCTTGTATATAAGACGTTTTATGGAATATGAAAAGGGACAATCTCATTAGTCTCAATTGAGTTTTGCCTCTCTCTCTCTCTCTCTCTCTCTCTCTCTCGCTTGTGGATGCTTGATTGTGTTGTAGATGCTTGTATGCTTGATTATTGTTGTGTGTGCATGTTAGGAATGGTGATGATCTAGCTTCTCTTCTCCTCTCCCCTCTCTTGTCTCTCTACCGAGATCCCTCTTGCATGCATGTTGGCATGGAGTGAAGCTTGAGCTTTCCATAGCTCCCTCCTTCTTTGATCTTCACCTAGCTTGTGAATATCCACTTGGGTGACACAAGTGGTGGTGGAGTGAGCCCCTAGAGACCTCACAAAGGGGAGTTAGCCCTCATTAGGGTTGGCTAAGTGCACATCTCCGACTCGACCCTTGCATGGTTGTTTTTTCTTCTTTCTCTCTCTTGTGTGCAAGGTTGTATGTTTAGCTTAACATCTTTGGTGCCGCTACCGGGGATAGCACTTAGCTTAGGGTCCTCCACATATTTCATGTGCTAGAGTTTGCATTTGGCTCGGTTGGAGTGCAAATCCATCGGTTGGTTGTATGTTGTTTGATTTTATTATTTGCTTGATTGATTGTGTTCAATAGAGCTATGGAGCTCAATCAGCACATTGGAGCATTAAAGTCTTCACCAAAGGTGGTGACACAAGTAGGTGTTCAAATTTTGCTTTTTGACATTTATACAATTTATGAATTTTTGTTCATTTTTTGTACAATGGTTCAATCATCAAATTAATCTTAATTTATTAGGTTTCTTTACACATTTTAGGTATCAATAGGTAGCTAGAGACTAACTCTAGCTCCCCATAAAAATAAAAATCCAAAAAATATTTGGGAGATACTTGAATCTGTAAAAATCAGAGGAGGAAAGTAGGCAAAAATCCCATTTTGAATGAACCTCTGAGGAGTGAATGCCCATTCCATTCACAGTGAATGGCCGGCAAACTTGCCATGCCTGTTCCATTCCTTTTGGGAAAATCTTGTGAGATCTTCAACCATTAATTTGGTAGTGGGCATTAAAAAGGGAATAATTGCATTAAGTAAGCATAAATTGCATTTAAACAAGGGGTACAACAGCATTGTCAAAGAATATTTGTAGGTGGCAGTCAGACCTGTAGCATTAAAATCTCTAAAAACTAGAAGCGAACACATGTACCATTCATAGCGCATGCTTGTACCATTTAAATCGTACACCCGTTCCTTTCTTGAAGCGTATGCCACCTTATGATGCCCATTCCCTTTGACTTGCCATGCCTATTCCATCACTTCTGCTCTGGCTACAGCAAGTGTACGCCCGTGTCATTTTTGCCATGCCCACACAATCTCTCCCTTCTAAAGCGTACGCCCGGGGCAACCTTGCCATGCCCATACCACTTGCTTGCCACGTCCATGTCATTTGTACCACGCCCATGCCTTCTTCATTCAAAAGTGCACATCCATTCCTTCTTGAAACCACGTTTGTGTCTTCCAGAAGCATACACCCGTATCATCTTCCCTCCGAGAAGCGTACGCCTATACCATCTTAAAGCATATGGCCATACCATTCAAAAAAGGACTTTTCATAGGGGGTCTTGCATAATAATTCCACACATTCATGCACCTACAACCCTCTCTTTAATGATATAAACTCTCCTAAAGCTCCCTCGCTCTCATAAGGTCAGACCCATCAGTCAATACCGCTTGGAGCTAAATGGTGCTCGTCTTTGATAGCACTAGTGAGATCGAAGATCACCCCAGCACGGGATGAGATGCTCTTGACCTCAAAACAGGAGAACTTGAAGCTTAGTGTGTGGACAGACCACCTGCCCACCAAGAGCAAGACCCAGGACCACCTGCCCAGGAGCAAGACCCTACCTCTCCCACACATTCACAGAGAAGCCTTGCTTCGAGGCTCCATAACTTTATCTTAGGAAATGCATAGTCGAAAGAGCCACATCCTAGGGCGAGAGGTATGGAACACCAACAGGAAAGAGATTCCATGTCGCCTCTAGATCCTAGAGCAAAAATAGGACGAAACTAGAGCCATGAGACCTACACTCATCCATCAGTCTCTGAAGAGCCATCCCTGTCTCAGGGGTGGCTGATTCATTCTGGGCCCAAAGACCCATACTAAACCCAGGGCCAGATCCAGCTTCCCAAGGTCTTGAAACGTCGTACCAAAGAGAAAGGGCCTACCTAGCCCCGTCTCATCAACCTGGGCCACATGTATATCAACAATACCCACCTCGAGGAACATACCCCAACTACCACATGGGGGCACATGTGGCACAACCCAATCTCCCCATGAGACAAGGGCCTCCAATGGTCTATTATCCACCTGGCCCAACTCCACCCATCATTCCCCAGCCAGCACCCACTTCAACCACCATGGCAGGGCTAACACCAGAAATGTTGAGAATAGCTATGAAAATAGGGAGGGAGGTGGTTGTGGGCATCACAACCCCAGCCCCAGTTCAACTAGCACCAAGACCCAGCCTAGAGCGGAATAAACCTGCAAACATCTCGAAATTAATCACTAAGTTTGATGGGACAGGAGACCCCATCCTGTACTTAGATATGTTCAACTAGATTTGTGAAGTCTTTGGCCCTGTGGATGATCAAGTTAAGGTGAGTGCCTTTGGCCTCACCCCAGACGGTAAATCTGGCCAATGGTTTAGGCCCTTGAAAACCGAGGACAAGGCCACCTTTGAAGCCTTGAAAGAGGCCTTCAAGGTTAGATATTCTTGTTAAGGAACCAGATGGAGTCCTGTTAAGCAGCTACACAATGTTAGACAAAAGGATGGTGAAACCCTCCAAGATTACATCAACAAAGTCATGTATCTCCACTCTTGTTGCAATGCTAGAGACAACTTCTCTGATGAAAGGTTGATAGGGAGATTTTTGGAAGGTCTAGATGACGCATCCCTACACAATTCCTTGTATGCCTTGGCCCATATCTTTGATGAAAGGTTGATAGGGAGATTTTTGGAAGGTCTAGATGATGCATCCCTACACAATTCCTTGTATGAATTGGCCCATATCTCCTTCGAGCAATGCTACAGGAGTGCTATGGACTTCGAGGACAACTTCAAGGGAGGACGTTCATGAGAACTCCATGAGGGTACATCAGAAGCTTCGAGCAATGCTACAGGAGTGCTATGGACTTCGAGGACAACTTCAAGGGAACACGTTCCTGAGAACTCCGTGAGGGTACATCAAAAGCTTCATTCAAGACCATCAGCACCAAATTTGATGGAAAGAGCAAGGAGTCTACTTCTAGACAATAGCAGTTGGTTGCTGCATTAATGTAGCAAATGACCCAACATTGGAGGACCGGCCAAGGCGAGGTTTGGCCAACCCCATCTCTATCCGAAGAGGGAGCTAGTATGGGGCCCGATTTGTCGAGCTAACCATACCGGCAGAGTGTCCACATTTGCGACCCCGTCCCACCCTCTATTGCACATATTGCCAAAGATGGGGCAATCATGAAATCACGAACTGCTATCTGCAACAAAGGGCTGCTCAAGCCCACACTCTACCTCAAGCCCTGCTTGCAAACCTAAGGCAACCACTGGCTTTGCCAGTACCTGCGCTTTGCAATGTACCTCAACTAGGCCAAGTCACCCAAAGAGTAATTATTAAGGTACCCAATATGCCCTTACCACCCCTAGTTCTCCCACCTCAGTCCCCATTTCCATAAGTCACACTTGTTTGTCAGCTAACCCTAATGAAAACTTTTGAAGAAGGGGACGAAGGGGAAATTCCTGAATGCCTCACCTACGAACCTCTGGAGCCAACTAGTCCACCCTCCCAAATTTTAAGCCACTACATCGTGGAGGGCGACCAAATGTTCCCCGTGTACTTAAGCTACCCCAATCCCACAGGGCTGAAACATGAATACAATGGCTAAACAACCACCCATGCAATGCTACCATTGCACAGGACCTCACGGAGTGGCTGAGTGCCCAATCAAGAAAGGGATGGCAAGAACCTTTGTAGGTGCTTCCGCATTAACCCCTTTATGTGTTGGGTGTGGGATAGACCATATGTATAAGGGTTGTCCTTTGAGACTAGGGACGACAATAGGGAAATCTCGTGACACTTACCCCAGCACCATCATTAACTTGCTTAGTGTAAGAGACAACTTCATCCATACGGTCCCTCTCAATGCTGTAACCAAATTGCAGAACAGACAGAGGGCTACAGCTCATGCTATAGCAAAGGAATTAACCTCACGAGACTAGGGACATGCAAAGGTATTATCTTCAAAGAATGTCCCTGAGGGACATGAAAAGGTCTTATCTTCAAAGAATGTCCCTGAACAAGCACAAGCAACTAGATGCTCAAGAAAGAAAACCACAAAAATCAACAAAGGGGATAGGCAGGTACTTATTAAGAGTGGTTCAAAAGATGTCACAACCACACATGCATCAACCTCTTCGTCTCATAAGAACATCTGCTACATTCGACCACCTGAGCTAGGGAACCGATTGACACTAATCATCTCCCTAAAAAGCTTGCCGAATACCCTAACCCCATAGAGGAGAAGGAAAGACTCTTGGCAGTCCAAGATTTGGTCAAGGATTGCCACGCTCAGATAGAAGATGAGCCTCCAACTCCTTACCTTGAGCCATGTCCTTTGGTCTCCAACATGAAGCCCACTTAAGAAGCTCAGGCATATAATAGAGAGCTTCCAGACTAGTAACCCCCTCATAGGCCAACACAAGCAGCAACACCCACTGTGACAGCTACCCCCCACTAGGAAAACTGGGTAACTGAATATCTCAAAAACCTGGAGGATGACCATCTCAAAAGAATGGACACAGAGATCCCCATCCAAATACCTTAAACAAATAAGAGTTTGAGAACAAGCCTAGCCGACCTTCCTCTCACTCACAGAACCACCTCTGCTCCTAAAGACATTGCTAGTCTCTCTTTCTTCCTCTCTTCTCAGATCATCATCCCCATTGGCATTTTGCTTCAAAGGTACCCCAAGCTTATAGAAGGATTGGACGGAGTGATGCCTTGAGGCAGGCATGCAAAATCCATGGAGCTAGATAGCTTTAATGAGTGAGAGGAAGACAAACTCATTGAACCCCACACGAGATCACTCGCACCCCCACAGTGAGTAAATAATCTTGGACAATATTTTGAAGGCGATAAGCTCAATGCTACATTGTTGATAACCTTCAACAACGGCCTCCAAGTCATAGCAATCCTGGATGGGGGAGTAGGAGTGAGAATTGTTACCAAACAATGTTGGGAAAAATGGGGAGCACCTGCCATGGATGACACAACATTATTGGTAGAACTCGCTAATGGAGCCACCGCTAGACCCATTGGTCTATTGAAGGATTTGAAAATAAAGATCCTTGGAACCACCTAATGAGGGAAACTAAAATGATCCATGATTGGGACACCGACCATATCTATATTTGAAGGAAAGATCAGACAATTAAGATCAATCAATGCACATGGAAGGTACATCCCATGAGCGGCAGACCCTTCGCAGAGGACTCAGCAAATTACCAGATCCCCTACTGCAGTCCACCTATGTCAAACGTGCCATAAAACAATAGATGATGAAAAGGATAGCGAGGAATGTGCACCTCTTCCGAAGCCATAAGACTCTAAGAATTGGATGCATATCTTTGCTACCTTGGACATACTTCCAAGACACACAAGAACTAGGCTTGCTACAACTGATGTGCATGAGATCACATCTCTCTACATGCTTAACACTACATACCTGCCTCTTCCGGAGCCATAAGACTCTGAGAATTGGATGCATATCCTTGCTACCTTGGACATACTTCCAAGACACAGGAGAACCAGGCTTGCTACAGCTGATGTGCATGAGATCACATCTCTCTACATGCATAGCACTACATACCTGCCTCTAATGTCACTACTCATGAACTTGAACATGCCGATACATTGGAACCATCAAGGGGAACATGCTCATATAGAACTTGCATAAGGATTGTGCTCAATGCCTCATTAACAGGCGGCCCCCTACCAACTCATTATTGTAGGCCAACTCTATAGGCAAGGGAAAGACAATATTATTAGACGCTATGTTCGTAAAGATGAATATTATTAGACGCTATGTCCGTAAAGATGAATATTTCTTCCTTCTAGGACAGGCTCACTTTGCTTGTGCTGGTATCACTACATGCAAAGTCCTCACTAACCGGGTTATGGTGGCCCACCTTAACGGGCTGATGTAGCAAAATATGTCAAGTGGTGCGATGAATGCCAACAAGCAGCAATCCCTCGCTTTAAGGATAGTATGCCCCTACACCCTGTTATGTTGCAACCATTCGAAAAGTGGGGCATTGATTTCATTGGGCCCATTAGTCCCACAACAAGATACACTCAAGTCTGATATATAATTGCTGCCATGTACTATTGCACAAAATGGGTCGAAGCTCGGGCTACTCGTAAAACTGATGCATGCTCTACCGTAAAATTTCTGTATGAGTCAGTAATCACACGCTTCGGTAGCCCCCTTGAGCTTGCAAGCGACAATGGAACGCACTTTATTAATAAGGTAATCCAATTCCTCTTACAAGAATTCCTTGTCACTCATAGAAAATATTCCCCATATTACCTCCAAGCTAATGGCTAAGCAAAAAGCACCAACAAAGTTCTATATACCATTCTCACCAAAACTATTGAGGCTACCCGCAACAATTGGGAACAAAAGTTACTCGTAGCACTCTAGGCCTATCGAACTTCCTACAAGGCTGCTACCAATGCCACACCTTTTAGTTTGACCTATGGTACTAAAGCAGTTTATGCCAATGGAGTTCTTGGTCCCAAGCTTATGCATTGCTATATAAGAAAAACTCATGGGGAATGTCTTAGGCTGTCGCCTGTTCGAGCTTGAAAAGCTTAACGAAACATGTCTCCTAGGGCTGTATATAACATGATTGTAGAAAAGCTAAGGCGCAAACAATGGTTTAATGTGTGACTAGCTGAAGGACAAGCAAATGAACAAGGGCGACATGGTCCTCCTATTTAGCACAAAAACACATAAAAAGAAAATCAAGCTCAAAGGCTTAGGACATTTTCTAGTCACTGAGATAACCCCGCAAGGCATTGTGCACATAGAGGCACTCGACGGTGTCGAAATGGCAGATACTTCAACTGTAAGCAAATAAAAATGCTACTATGGCCCACTAACTGAAACCACCCTAAGGGCCATTTATGACAAAAAAATAAAGAAAAAAGGAGCATGAAGAAATCAAACACACAAGCCCAACAAGAGGCTAAAGCAAGGTAAGCTAAATGCTAATTCATGCTATAGTGATTCATGTCATGGTGACTCACACCACCCAGTTTCACGTCTGTACATTCACGTCTTGGTGATTCACGTCATTTTCACGCCTAGTAACTCATCACTAGAATACTAATACACTACCATTCTCTCATCCAGATTAACATACTAACACTAAATTACTAACCCAAAAAAAATAAAAAATAAAAAAGAAAAAGTAACTTTCCACCAATCATTTGACTGATTGTATATGATGATATAGATGTCGGTCTCTGAATACGAAGCACGCGAGCAACCATCCACCACGCAAGCAAGTAGTGCTACGGGTTCCCCAACCAGTCACCGAGTACAAGCATCAAGCAAGTTAAAGACCAATTTCTTGGGCCCTTATGCCCAATCATTCCAGGGCAACCTCGTCATCAGGAAGGAAGTCATCACACCCCATGGGAAGGTGACTCTCTAATGCCACAGCCCAGAGTGCCTCCATCTATTAGAAGATGCATAAGTCAAAGCAAAACTCGACAAAGTAGGCCTCGACAGAATGGCGGAGGTACTGCCCTGCATAGTCGACACCGACCTCTGTGTGCCAAGTACCTAAAGACATACGACAAGCAAACAAAGAGAGGAAGGATTACAAAGGCTGATGGCACCACAGAATAGCTCCTCATCACAGAGGACTTAATCAGAGATGCCTTACAACTCCCAGCTCTGCAGTGAAAGCCCACAAGCGCAAGATTGACACAATGCCTATAAATGAAATGCTCAAGCGAGATTCTTATAATTCAAATGGAGCAGAATACGACAACATTAGAGATGAGGCTATAGAAAAAGCATGGAGAGCAATGTCCCTTATAATGCAAATAAAGCTTGTAGACAGGTATAACAGGGTGGGCCTAAACAGGATCGCAAAAGCTTATGAGGAAAAGGAGGAGGACTGGGCCTTCTATATGCATAAAGAGATGGAAAACTACTTGAAAGCCCATCAATCGAAGATCAGCAATCTCTACCTCCTCACCCAGGTACTTAACCATGTAGCAAAGAGGCCTCTGAAAGAGCCTCAACCAGAGTATAACATGCAGCTAGCCATCATCCCCGACTAACCTAAAGAAGCTACTGGTAGGTTAGAAGAGGGGCAGGCAGTATTAATGGAAACACATGATCTCATCAAGAAAATAAAAAAAGACTGCAAAAAGAAAACAGAAAAAAAGATGAGAGGAATACTTGTGGATGTAGCAGCATAATCACAACAGCTAGAAACGGCAGTAGCAACAGAAATACACACATACTAAGAGGCCCTTCAAGAAAAGATATTGGCCATACTATGTAGGAACCACAACATCTCACCCCTCCAGTAAGCGTCACACAACTTATCTTTAAAGACCTATCTCCTCTCAAAGATTCACGCCTAGCAGATACACCAATAGAGGCAACTGAGGAACTAGCACAAAGGACCAAATCTATGGAGGCACGAGTAGTAGAAGAAGTAACAATCACAACACAAGAACTAAAGGCTCCCCCGGAGTCCCCAGAGTCAAGTAAGAGACAACAAACGCCAGAACCTTCCTGTCCAAGCAAAAGGAGAAAGTTGGACAATAAAGAGCAACTGCCCCAACTAGACTCCTGCCAAGACATGGATTCTCAACAATTCATTCAGGAAACCATGGAAGGCCTTGAAGCGCTTCTTCATGATCCACTTAAAGAATTGGAAGCTGAGTCAAGTACAAATTGGAAACAAGAGCAAAGCGTATGGCATTGCCACCTATTAACAACACACATGTTACATGATAGGAACGCCACCCTCTGGAAGCAGCTGAAAGATGCAAATACACAAGTGCAAAGCGTAAAAGCGAATCTTGGGGTAGTAGAGTCAAATCACAGGGAGGTTATCATGAAGAGCTTAAAGGCTGTAGAGGAATAGGAATAGAGGTACAATTCCTTGGAAAGTAATAACCTTGTCTTAAGCCAGACAATTTTACAGAAGATTAACAAAAATGCTGACTTAAACACAAAGTTGGAGCAAGCAAAGGATCAACTTCAAAAAGAGATCGCCCACACAGAGAAGCTCACAACTCTGCAACCCCGACAAATCAAGGAGTGCCAAGACAGTGCAAAGGCTAATGAAGATGTGCTTCACCAACAAATCGAGCAACTAACAGTAGCAGAGCAAGAGAGTGCAAAGTCTGCAAAACAAGAAAGAGAACAAGCAAACAAAGCACATGTAGAAAAGATTAAGGCCCTCAACGAAACCAATGCAAAGGATGATTGGCTTGACTCCAAAGGAGGAACATAACCCCCAACAAACCCCCACAGATGTGCAAGATCCTAGGTATAAGATATAGCATGAAGGCACATAGGAACAAAAGAGGCTAAAGAAATGGAGGAGAAAGCAATTTGTCTCCATCAATGAGCAAGGCCAAATGATAGAACAATGAGGCTCAGACACATACTGACATAGAAGAGGAAAAGGGGGGAGGACACCAAGGAAGAGACAATGCAGCCCACATATATTATATAAGAGGCCAAGGACCAAAAGCAAGAAGACACCCAAGAATGGGATACGGCTATAAACCCAACACAATGGTAAGGGCAGTTTAAAACACTTTCCAAAGTAGCAAAAAACATCTTAACAGAAGAGAAAACCCCCTCCACTTCAGAGCCAAAAGTGGTGGATGCTTATTCCCAAATAGCAATAAGAAAGCTAGAAAGGGAGAATTAGCACATTCAGCATATTCAGGGCTCAAAGGATTTACTGGAGGCCAAGTATGAACAACTCATGAACTCTTATACCCAACAGACAGTCGGCTATGCTTTCTTCTATAGAAAGACAAAAAGTTGAAACCTTATAGAGCCGCTTGGATGGGGCCAATGTGTATCTCAAAAAAAACAAAGAGAAATGATGAATTTTTGACTCCTTGGTAAGGAGGGAGAGCCCCTTTTAACTAAATACAAAAATCCTTTTTTTAAAATATGCTATTGTGAGAAACGGTAGTTTATAAGATAAAAACACCTTTAACCATGTGTAAAAATATAGTGTTTATCATCCAATGCATCAGAATTGCTCTTGGAGGACTGGGGAAGCTATGCCACCAGAACAGTGCGAATTTAGGCTCTGCAACGGCGGTGCAGGCTCAAAATTTGCATTGTTCTGGCACTGCTCCCCTAGCCACTCAGGATCATTTCTGATGCATTTATAATGAAGTTGAGCATACTAATTGTGAGAAATAGCAGTTTATAAGAAAAAAACATCTTAAATCATGTGTAAAAATATAGTATTTATCATCTAATGCATTAGAATTGCTCTTGGAGGACTAGGGAAGCTATGCCAGAACAGTGCGAATTTAGGCTCTGCAACGGCGGTGCAGGCTCAAAATTTGCACTGTTCTGGCACTACTCCTCTAGCCACTCAGGATCATTTCTGATGCATTTATAATGAAGTTGAGCACACTAATTGTGAGAAATAAGATAAAAACATCTTAAATCATGTGTAAAAATATAGTATTTATCATCTAATGCATCAGAATTGTTCCTGGAGGACTGGGGAAGCTATGCCAGAACAGTGCGAATTTAGGCTCTGCAGCGGCAGTGTAGGCTGAAAATTCGCACTGTTCTGGCACTGCTCCCCCATCCACTCAGGATCATTGCTGATACATTTATAATGAAGTTGAGCACACTAATTGTGAGAAATATTAGTTTATAAGATAAAAACACCTTTAATCATATGTAAAAATATAGTGTTTATCATCCAATGCATCAGAATTGCTCCTGGAGGACTGAGGAAGCTGTGCCAGAACAGTGCAAATTTAGGCTCTGCATCGGCACTGCTGCTGCAGGCTCAAAATTCGCACTATTCTGGCACTGCTCCCCCAGCCACTCACAGGATCATTTCTGATGCATTTATTATGAAGTCGAGTACATTAATTATGAGAAATAATAGTTTATAAGATAAAAACAGCTTTAATCATGTGTAAAATTATATTATTTGTCATCCAATGCATCAGAATTGCTCTTGGAGGACTAGGGAAGCTATGCCAAAACAGTGCGAATTCAGGCTCTGCAGCGGCGGTGCAGGCTCAAAATTCGCACTGTTCTGGCACTACTCTCCCAGCCACTCAGGATCATTTCTGAAAGATGAGTATAGTAATTGTGAGAAACAATAGTTTATAAGATAAAAATAGCTTTGATCATGTGTAAAATTACATTGTTTGTCATCCCAATGCATCAAAATTGCTCCTGGAGGACTGAGGAAGCTATGCCAGAACACTGCGAATTTAGGCTATGCAGCGGCAGTGCAGGCTCAAAATTCGCACTGTTCTGGCACTGCTTCCCCATCCACTCAGGATCATTTCTGATGCATTTATAATGAAGTTGAGTACATTAATTATAAAAACAGTAATTTACAAAATAAAAATACCTTTAATCATGTATAAAAATACATTATTTGTCATCCAATGCATCAGAATTGCTCCTGGAGGGCTAGGGAAGCTATGCCAACAGTGCGAATTTTGGCTCTACAGCAGCGATACAAGCTCAAAATTTGCACTGTTCTGGCATTGCTCCCCCAGCCACTCAGAATCATTTTAATGCATTTATATAATCAAGTTGAGTACATTGATTATGAGAAACAGTAATTTACAAGATAAAATACCTTTAATCATGTGTAAAAATACATTATTTATCATCTAATGTATCAGAATTGCTCCTGAAGGGCTGGGGAAGCTGTTCTGGCTCTACTCCCCCAGGCTCCAGGGTCATTTCTGATGCATTCACAAAAACATTGATGGTACAAACTAAAAAAAACAATGATATACTTTATGAAAATAAGTTTGCAAAAATTGTATTGTATTCATAATAAGAAATGATACATCATCTTTACAAAAGCTTTCTTACAATATTGAGCTTCCTTCTCTTGTTTTATTGGTGGGCAGAGTGTGCTCAAGGAGTGATTGGGCTATTTCTTGAGGATCCTCTATGCCTATGCTTTTGGCTATACCTATACGAGCAAGAAGCTTACCCCTAAATCTAGAACCAAAAACATCGAAGGCAAGGGATTTTTTAATTAGAACTATACATTTGGTGCTCTGTGCCATAGAGGCTACACAGAGCACCTTAGAGAGGGCTTTCAAAAAGAAGAGAGTGAAGGCAGATTGAGGGGTGTAGTCCCTATGGATAATGGCGATGCCATCCACAGGAAGTCAACCAAGATAATGCGCCAACGCAACATCATGTCCATGGACCTTGGCCTGGTCTCTGCCGCCACCTCTCCCAGCAAATGCGTCAATTTCAACCACCCTGCAATCAAAGGAAAAATCAAAATATTTTCCTATACATAATTACAAATGTTTCTAGGTTGTAAAAGGTCGATTATTACCTCTTGCTCAATGTCTTCTTTTGCCAAAGTGCTGGTGGGGGCGGAGAGGTCAATTGAGGACTTAGCCTTATCCTTTTTTGGTGCTTTGGTCTCCTCCATTGCTCCAATAGCAAGGGTATCCTTTTCAGCCTCTAGCTTGCCTTGTAAGGTTGTGAATTCCTCCTCTGAAACTAGGGCTTGCTCTGCGGTCTCAACCATAGTTTCCTTGACCAAAGCAACTGTCTCTGTGATAGATTCTCCAAGGGGTAATAGACGTATCAAGGTCCACCTCACATCGCGTGCATATAATGCCCAGGCATTCATCCATTCTCATGCCAACTATCTTTTCAAGGTCATGAAGAAATAAGTATTCTTCACCTTCCACCACACTGGTGCTCAAGAGATTGATCTCAAGCTCTGGCAGCACCTTGCTCTCCTGGTGTGGGGAATATGGCCTCGCATCTTCTACTACAGTGGGCTGTTCAGCTGCAGATTGTGCACCCTCGAGAAAGTGCTCTGATGTAACATGCTCTTCTATACCAGCACTCGTTCCTACTGCCTTCACTTGTCATCCCTCAAATACCCTGCCAACTACAATGTAGGCATCTCTACCTCCTCATCCGAATCCTCATCCGCTGATGAGGAACGTAAAAGTAGCGAGCCACAAGAGGAATCTAGTTCTTAAATTACCCTTCCCCAACCTCTTCACCTTCTACTTTTATTAAAGGTACAGTAAGCTCCTGCGGGGATGCAGATGTCGATGAAGCGGCGCTGGATGTAGGGGCGGGCATATTGTTGAATGTACTTAAGCAGCTCAACAGGCACCCATCGATCATTGGGGCAATGGGGAAAGGAGATGGAGTGGGGAGCCAAGTATTGCTCCATGTATACAATCTGCGTCTCATAATGTTGGGACGCAAGGGTGACTTTTCAAAGTCGATTTCACGAGAGAACATGACAAAGAGCTCGCTCTTGCCCGCCCACGGGGTGGTGGAGAGGAACTCACAGAAGTTGTTAAAGTGGGTAGCCATGTGAATGCAAAGAGTTAGTGTGAGCTCGTGCTTGGTTTCTATCGCATGAAAATGAGAAAGAAGGCACCTTTAACTATTTATAGTTAAAATTTAAAGTTTGGCCTTTTCACACTAGATCGCTAGACAAAAAAATTATAGTTTGCAAAAATATTAAGATTTTAATTAAATAAAGATTGGTTAAAAAAGACCATGCTACAAAATTACAAGCATGTCATCTAAGTTAAAATTGTTATAATGTCTTCATTTTTTGCCCCTCTTGTGACATTTACTTCATGTTGATCTCCATCTCCTTGTTGACTTGAAAGCTTGTCATTGCCTTCACCTCGATTTTGAAACTCTTGCCCCTCACGTGCATCAAAACAGAGGCTATTTTCCCATATACTCAGTTCATCTTCAAGCTCTTCCACATGCCTACTATGTGTTGGTAGGGCTATGCACCTTCTGCTGAAAATTCAAGGTCCCCCATTTGCCATGATTTTGAGACCATGGTTGTCCCCTCCTTACACTTCCCAATCTGTAAAAATATAGAAAGTGGCACAATAACTAGAAAGTGTAAGTGTTAACTCTAGACATGTAGTGGAACCAGATATACCTTTCTTCTCATCAACTTGAAACTTGACTCTTCCACATTGTCAAAGCCCATGATGCTAAAGTGTTGACGTAGTCTGCTAGGCTCCAATGCTTGCTTGCTTTCTGCCACTCGCTCAATCCATCCATTTTGCATCATCACAGCTACCTCAATAGGTATAATTTCTTCTTCTGAGGCTTCAAGTGGGATCCATGTCCTGTGCTTTTGCATCCATCTTTGGTAGTGCACATGCATGTACAAAATAGAGTGTGCCTTCAAGAACCTGAAAGACACTGTAGAATCTACTACTTTGCACTTGTACACATCACCTTGATGTGACCCCTCATTAACCTCCCAACCCTCTCCTAGTAATCCTTGAATGAGGTTAGACCGCACCTCCTTACAAATATACATTATTTTTGTTTGGTGCATTGGCATGGAATTGAACATGTGCACAAAAACATGTAAAGGACAAAACCAATTTATCCCTACTGACTTAGATGCCTTTGAAAACTTGAGTGATGTCTTGATATCACTTAGCATCTTAAACTTTAAGCATAAGATGGTCCAAGCATCAGGTTTGGGCCATTCAGGATTATTAAGAGGGGGGTTAGGGATCTCTTCTAGCTTGCTACATAAACTTGGTTTTTTATCTATAAAATATGAGTGAGAAAAGAAAAAGATATTGTTTTTTAGTACTAGATCACTTGGGCTTTCAGATACAAACATTGCCTCTCCAATGGATGCATGCAAAGCATAAGAAACTCTTGTGAGGCTTTGTAGTGGTTATTCCTCAACATAATTAGAGGGGAAAATATCTGTAGAGAGACATAAGAAAATGGAGAATCATAAGAAAATTTGAAACAAAAAATCCAATATTAGCATGTTGTTAAAGCTGTGTTTATGTTACACTGACAATTTGAAGGAAACCTTGGTCGTTGGCCTTGAATATACAGGTCTCCAAGGGTATACACATGTTGCACTATGGCAACCAGTCCTTCCTTCTTAGTATGCTTGAAGCCTTGTAGCCGCCCCTTCCAATGATGTAGTATATTTCCCAGTTGACGCACTCGATGTGGTCCCTTAGAGCTTGGCTGCATGTAGACCCAAGCCCCAACCCTTAATCTTGTTGGAGCCCAAACTCCATTCTCATCTCTTGTGTTATGCAGCACAAGCTCTTCCACCTTCTCCCTAGGTCTTCTCACATTACTGGAAGAGGCCATGGTGGTAATAAAAGAGAAGAAGGGAAAAGAAAAGCTTGTTTTACAATAGAAGAGTGGAGAGGAGAGAAAGTTCAGGGTTTTCATTGCAGCAAAATGGAAAGCTTAAAAGAGGGTTAGAGTTTGAGAATAGGCTTCCTGAACCTAGGGTAGACTAAAGAGGGATAGAGTTTCTGCAGCAATGGAGAGGGAGGGAGCTTGAGAGAGAGAGGGAGAGGGAGATTGAGAGGGAGGGAGCTTGAAAAGGAGGGAGAGCTTGAGAGGGATGGAGTTTCTGCAGCAATGGAGAGCTTAGAAAAGGAAGAAAGAGGGAGAGGGAGCTTGAGATTGAGGGAGCTTGACAAGGAGGGAGAGCTTGAGAGGTATGGAGTTTCTACAGCAATGGAGAGCTTAGAAGAGGAAGAAAGAGGTTTAAAATGAGCTTTCCAAACCTAGAGTATGTTGGGGGGAAGTTTGAGAGGGAAAACACACTTTTGGAAAAAAAATTAAAAATTTTTAATTTTTAGGGTTTTTCAAATGCGCGATTCTAGGTGGGGGGACCTCTAAGTTTGGGCCCAAGAGGTAGGGGGACAAGAGTAGTAATTAGGCCCCATTAGCAAACCAAAGCCTAGGCCCCCTAGGGTCAAAGAAGTCAAAAATGTGCACCCAACCCTCTTCCTATTGGTCCATTCCTAATCAAAAGTTCATCCAAGAGGCCCTCTTTGGGTCCAAAAAATTCCTAATAGGAAACGGGAAGTTTAAACCTACTCCAATCACGGGGTAAGGAACCAGAATTGGTTATGGGAAGAAGTGAGGGAGAAATTCCAAACTTGGAACCCATAAACGAGGAGCCCCAAGCTGAGGAAGGGTTTACAACCATAGAAGAAGAGGATAACCTAGCAAGAGTGGCGGGCGAAGTGGAGGACCGTTTGTATACCAAAAAGGATATTGAGCAGATGATCAATCATCCTACGTTCCTACAAGACATGGAACTTCTGACTCTGCAAAGGCATACGAAGGCAACTAATGATGAGCCACTCCAAGGTACAGCCACTGGACCATCCCATGGACCAGAGATACCTAGAAGAGCCAATATAAGAAGGGGACGAGGTCTAGGAAGGGGGGGGAGCAATTCCTCAAAGGCCAAGGATGGAACCAACCATTGACCTTAATGCAGCCACAAGGACAGATCTACTAAATATGGCAGTGGAGATGGGCCGAGGAATGGTCAGAGAGCTAGGCACTGCTCTAGAATCTCGATCCTCCTAGATGAAGCCACATATCATTTCCAAACTCGTGCAAAAATTCTCTAGGGGGGATGGATATCCTATCCAACATGTAGAGATTTTAAATCCACATGTGAAACCTGCGGGCCTATCAGTGATGTGACAACAGTGATTCATGCCTTCTCACTAACCTAGGAAGGGAAAGCGCATTAGTGGTTCCGAACCCTCAAGCTCGAGGATAAGGTTAACTTCACAAGACTCAAGAATGTTTTTGTGCCCAGCTTTGCCCGAAGTGGTGATAGATGGAGCCCTGTGGCACAACTATATAATATCAAACAAAAGGAAGTTAAGTCGATGAAAGACTATGTGTCTCGACTTAAGCACTTAAATTCAAGGTGCAAATTATAGGAGAGGTTAACTGATGATCAGTTATTGCTAATATGGCTCACCCTAACCCTCCTTGAAACACATCCAAAAAGATATTACCTAGTGAAACCGCAACTCTTTGTGAGGATCTTTCCAATGGCCAAGCTCGCAACCCTTGAGGTCTCTAAGCTCTACAACTCCTTGAGAAGCAATTCCACCTTGTCTCGCGAGCATTGTCACACCACCGCATTGCACTATGGGTCCTCGTCCCTCCTCTCACCTCACTTCACTCACACACACTCACTAGCATGCATTAGGGAGAGAGATTACCGAGAGGATTAGTAAGAGCAAGACTCAATTGCACAATGGGAGAATGTGTTGTATTATGAGAGAAATTCACTTATATACATGGCCATAAGTGTTCACACACTTAAACTAGGGCCGGTCGGGCACTTTAGGCTTATAAGAGGCGTAATGCTATTACAATGACTGCTCTCATAATATATCCATGAAGTACATCACTTAGGACTTCATCCTATCTTGCTACCACATGCTCTTGAAGTCGGAATTACCATAAATACTTTGTCATACCATTACAGGTGCCCATCCAAGTTGTAGCTTTGGACACTATTGCTTCATATCATGAATGTATGACCCTTTGGTGTATCTATCATGACTCCTTGATGTAAGATAATGGCAGCAGCTCTTGTTAATCCTAGAACTGGATTAACATCCCCCCCTTCCTGCTGATGGCGATCGCATCCGTGTGATCGCATTGAAGACCTTTGTGTGGGGTGAATGAATAAGCTTTGTCGATGGCTTTGATGTTGAATCGCAATCACAACTCTCACAGTTGCCATTTTGCAACTGGGGCAAATATCTCCTCACATAATGAATTCCATGTGTTTGCGCATATCCTTTGGCTACCGATCTAGCCTTGTACTTGCTTATGCTACCATCACTATTATGTTTCACCTTATACACCCACTTTACAACCAATAGCTTTCTTGCCTTCAGGCACTGGCACCAAATTCCAAGTCTCATTTCCATACAATGCATCCATCTCCTCATCCATAGCTTTCTCCGAACAAACATTTCCAATAGCCTCATCAAAACACGTGGGTTCTACAAGCTACACAACTTTTGCCATATAAACATAGTGATGTGCCACATAACCATCATAAGTCAACCTCTGCACAAGTTTTTTGACTCTTCCATATCTTCGTAACTTTGCATTCATGATGGCTTCCATAGCCTTCTTCACACTAGGTGTCCTCATTTTGCTGGAATCCCAAGCTCCTCATCAAGGCTCATCTCCGAGCCACTAGAATCTCCATCAACAAGAGAATGCCCTGCAGAAATATTTGGCATACCAAGGGGCTTAACCACTTTCTCTTTGCCTTTATGTGATGTGCCAACTATATTTTTAGGACTGGTAATATGGTGTAGCCTGCCACTCCATGGTCTGTCCAATAGAACCGCTAGATGAGGACTCTCTTGGTCCACTCAATGACTGTGATTGTTGCTGACTTGCATTCTGTGCAGCTACATTTCCACTTGCATCAGCTCCAACAGTATCTTTTTCATAGCAGCGTACCAACTACTCATCTCATCAAATACATCACAGCTTACCCTCAATTCACATTGTTAGAATTAGGGTTAGGGTTGCAGCAATGCACACCCACAAGATAGAGAAGCTTGAGAGCACACAAACTCACTAGATAAGAATGAACAAATGTGTGCCAAATACAAAAGATAAGTACACACCCCAAAATGAGTAGATAAGAAGGTGTACATACGGACAAGGGAAAAAACCTCCTAGTGAGGGAAAAAGTGCCCCGGTGGTCCTAAGTGTGTTCACACACATCAGTACCATATAATGCTACAAATCCCCCCTAGAGTGATGATATGAACATATACAGGGTATGGCCAATCAATCTTGAAAAGGCAGTAAGCCCAAAGCTTTATGAAAAGCTTTGAACTTTTCACAAGGAAGAGCCTTCGTGAATAAATCTACCATGTTGTCATGTGTAGGCACATAGACTAAGCTGATCTCTGCTATACAGAGAGTGTAAGGTTTTAAGAAAGGCTGAGGAATGTAAATTTTGAGATCAATCTTTCTTTTGCCATTACTTCACTTGGTTTAGATGAGGAACACCTCATCTAAACGTATTGCTTCTTTGCAACATTGATCGAATGTTTTCGGATTGGATACAATGATGAAGTTGTGTAAGTTGTTATTCTTCAAGCCCATCATGAAACATCTCTTCAATTGAACATCGTTTAACTTTTCCCCACCATGACTCACAACAAGAGTCCAAGAGTTTTATCCTAAGGATAAAATCTCTAATGGATTCATTTGGTTGACACTCAATTGAATAGAGTTCTATTACTGCACTCCACTGATCACCTTGTCTAGAAAAGCCATGTATAAAGGCTGATTTCAAGGTTTTAAAGTTGGTCTTGATCACTAGATCAATGCGATGAACCATGGACTAGCTTTTCCCTCTAAGCATAAGTTCAACGCATGTACCTTAGTGGGGCAGTTGGGATTTCCAAAGGCTTCGCATCCCTGTTCAAACATTTGAATGAATTGAACAGGGTCTGTCATTCCGTCATATTTGCCCATAATTTTGGAAATTTGTACGGCCGTATTTCTGTATGAATCACTGAGGCCGTATGTGAGTGCTCTTGTTGGAAGAGACTTGCTGAGTCCTTGGGCCACCCCTTTCCTAGAGTAGTCAGTATGTCCAAGGTGTGGGCATCCAGGAAAGGGTTAGTGCTTATAGGATTTACGGGAATGTTAGGTAAGGGACCAAATCCTGGTGGGATCGAAGTGATAGGGGGTGTAAAACCTGATGACACGCTTGTTATAGGCATGGCCAATGGCATTGGGAGGTGAATTTTTGGCATAGATCTCAATGGCTCGAAGATGTCACCATTGGGTTTAGTCCTTGTGTGATCCCTAGTAATTTCTCTATCGTGGGCCGTCAGAGTGCCTAAATGCTCCTTAATGAGCAATCACAGTTTTTTTTTCTCTTTTTATACTTTTCCATAGCCCATTACAACCTCAAGAGGCTTGGCGTACTCTTCGTTGGGTCAAATGGGTGTCCATTCGCCCTAATTAGCTTAGACGTTATATGCACGTGAACGACCTAAGATATTTTTTCAAAAAAAGCGCATGCTAGGAACTTCCCAAATGGAAGAGGAGGTCCTAAAACCTATTTTCCATCACTGTCTCAAGATGAAAAAAAATTGAGAATTTTTTCCCTATTTCGCAACACGTTTTTTAGGGTGTTCTAAAAGGAATTTTGAAAAACTTTGTAAGAGGGAGTTGTAGTATTTTTGGAGTACTACAAATTTGTTTCCTTGAGTCATCCGTGATTTTGTCGTTTAGATGCTTAAAAAGTAGCCCGAATATGGCTCATCATCGTTTTCGTGCTATTTTTTTACGATTTTTCGTGGTTTTTGGATTGTTTTTTGCCTCGATTTTCGGGTCGAATTTTGAGGCTACTAGTCGGAGGCCAAAATGCTCGATTTTGACTTCGGTCGGCTGAGTCCAAAGTCAAAGAGCTCGATGTCATCTTTCCAATGAGCCCTAGAGCGCCTTCATTGGATATACGGTTTAGGAGATACGGGTCTCCAAACATGGGTGGTTTCCAGAGTCCCTTTTTTTTGCCGACGGACCCCTTTTCACGTCGACCGCAAGCTTCATGAGTTTTATATTTATTTTTTTCGCATGAAACCTTAGGTTTTCACATCATGAAATGTTCAATGTTTCACGCCGTGAAACCGAACTCCACGAAATATTAAATCCGAATTTATTTTTTTTCGTGTGAAACCTTAGGTTTTCAAGCTAGGAATGTTCAATGTTTCACGCTGTGAAACCGGACTCCATAGAATATTAAATTCGATAATTTTTTTCCGCGTGAAACCTTAGGTTTTCACGTCGTGAAATTGGACTCCATGGAATATTAAATTCAAAATTTTATTTTTTTTCTCGTGAAATCTTAGGTTTTCACGTCGTGAACTGTTCAATGTTTCACGCAGTGAATCGGACTCCACGGAATATTAAATTTAATTTTTATTTTTATTTTTTTTGCACGTCTGAACTTTCACAGTCGAAATTTTCACACCGGAATTTCTTTCATGATCAGAATTTTCACGGCCTAAACATTCAGGGCCAGAATTTTCACACTGGAATTTCTTTCATGGCCTAAACTTTCACGGCCTAAACTTTCATGGCCGAAATTTTCACACCGGAATTTCTTTCAATTGGCCGGAATTTTCGCTGGAATTTCTTTCCATGACCGGACTTTTTTTTTTGGAGTCTAGTGGAAAATACAAATTTTTCTTTTTTTGGGGAGAATATATTTTAATTTAAAATGAAAGGGGTATGGGCATTTTCCCAAAAAAGTAAGTGGGAATCAAAAAAGTCAACCTTTTAATGACACCCTTTACACCCTTCATAAATGACCCCCAAAATTGATAATTTAACAACTCATGAGCATCTACTCATTGAATGCTCATTAGTCTTAATGAGTTATGTAAAAAAAAAGTGATAAAGGATTAATCCAAGATTAATCCTTTCACTAATCTTTCTCTCTTTTACACTAATCTAAGACTCTAATTAACAATTAATCCCTAATTAATTCACACAATTGAGCACATCATTGGATAGAGAAAGAGAATGCTAATCTTTGTGCATCAACAATTGTGTAGATTAATCTAAAATAGGAGATTAATTAGACTCTTAATTATGGTCTCCTCTTTTAAGGCAAATTTAAGCAAAGAGAATCAAATTTCTCTAATTGATGAAAAATTTGATGTGATTAGGTATTTTGATGCATCTAGATGCTCTCAAAACACTTAATAACACCAATTTCGACTACTCATATGATCCATTTAAACCTCAATTAACACATTTTCTAAATTTTTAACCTTTTGAATAAGATTAATCACCCTTAATGAGATAAAAACCACTCTTAAGAAAAATTAGTCAAATTCAAGGGTTTTTTTATGGTTTTAAGAAATTTTTTGAAAGATTGAACTACTCCTAATGCTTTCTAACACTCTAATTGACATAATTTCAACAAAAAACACACAATTAAATTAGAATTAACGATCTTAGTTCTACGTTTAACACTAAAGAGAGCTAACATTACCTGCGATACAATTAGATACGTTCAAGTTACGTTAATTAGAATAAGTCCCAGGAAGATTCTTGTTCTGTGGGAAAGAATCAGCGGACTGTGCCTCGCTTAAGGGAAAAAAAGCGGTGATTTCTATGAACCAAGTGCAAGTCCCTTCCTTGATTTTGCCATGTGACCTACGGGTTTGGTCGGAATAGAAAAGCTAGTTAAGGCCTTGCCTCAATAGATAAATTTTCCGTTAGATGATTTTCCTCGCGGAATCGCCCGTGCTTTTCGGGCAAGGGAAGTTTTTTCAGTCTCAAATTCGAAGGAACTACCAGATTAGTCTCTTGTCCGGACATTCGTGGGTGAGGCCTCAAGTGGGAAACCCTACCCCATGTGTGAGGCTACTACTTCCACTGCCAGTGCCCCAGAGAAGGCCGCGCAGAAAGTGCAGGGGTCTCACATGCCCATGATGATGGTTGGGTCAGCATCTCTATTAGTATTTTGTTTAATTATGATTAATTCACCAAGGCCTATATCTTCAGCTAAGTTTATATCATACTGAAGTAATGAGAGTGTTAGTGTAGATAAAAACAAAGTAAGAGTGTGAGGAGGGGTAGCAGGCTTGACTCTGAGGCGCGCTCAAGGAGGATACGCAGATCATCTGTCGGCTCCGGGCGTAGACTCTTGGTTGGGTCAGCATCTCTATCAGTAGTTTGTTTAATTAGGGTTAATTCACCTAGGCCTATATCTTCAACTAAGTTTATATCATACTGAAGTAATGAGAGTGTTAGTGTAGATAAAAACAAAGTAAGAGTATGAGGAGGGGCCCCAGGCGTTACTGGCAGCTGGCCTAACTCCGAGGCACGCTCAAGGAGGATACATAGACTGCGGGTGTAGACTCCTTTCTTGTGCCGCTAGCTGATGTGCGAGATCCTGCAAGCGAGAGTTGACATTGCTGAGGTGATTAGAGATGGTCGTTTCTCGGATCATTCTTTCAGCATCCATCTCTTCAAATCTCCTTGTTGCATCTTCTTGTGCTCGCCGGGTAGTGGCTTCCCTTTGTTGTGCTTCAGTAATCTGATTGAGCCTTTGTGCCGCCAATCTTGGAGTGCCTTGTAGTTGCACTGTAAGCTGTGATATGGATTCTTGATGCTCCAACTCATTCTTTTGTGCCTCTACCTGGTTTGCATTGATGGTTTCATTGAGGGCCTTAATCTTTTTTACATGTGCTTTGTTTGCTTGTTCTCTTTCTTGTTGTGTAGACTTTGCACTCTTTCTTGCTTGAGTTGGGCTGTTAGTTGCTCGATTTGTTGGTGAAGCACATCTTCATTAGCCTTTGCACTGTCTTGGCACTCCTTGATTTGTCAGGGTTGCAGAGTTGTGAGCTTCTGTGTGTGGGCGATCTCTTTTTGAAGTTGATCCTTTGCTTGCTCCAACTTTGTGTTTAAGTCAGCATTTTTGTTAATCTTCTATAAAATTGTCTGGCTTAAGACGAGGTTATTACTTTCCAAGGAATTGTACCTCTGTTCCTGTTCCTCTGCAGCCTTTAAGCTCTTCATGATAACCTCCATGTGAGTTGACTCTACTGCCTCAAGATTCGCTTTTACTCTTTGCACTTGTGTATTTACATCTTTCAACTGCTTCTAGAGGGTGGCATTCCTGTCATGTAACATGTGTATTGTTAATAGGTGGCAATGCCATACCCTTTGCTCTTGTTTCCAGTTTGTACTTGACTCAGCTTCCAATTCTTTAAGTGGATCGTGAAGGAGCACTTCAAGGCCTTCCATGGTTTCTTGGATGAATTGTTGAGAATCCATGTCTTGGAAGGAGGCTAGCCTGGGCAGTTGCTCTTTATCGTCCAACTTTCTCCTTTTGCTTGGACTGGAAGGTCTGGGCGTTCGTTGTCTCTTACTTGACTCTAGGGGAGCCTCCAGTTCTTGTGCTATGATTGTTACTTCTTCTACTACTCGTGCCTCTGCAACTTTGGTCCTTTGTGCTAGTTCCTCAGTTGCCTCTGTTGGTGTATCTGCTAGGCGTGAATCTTTGAGAGCAGATAGGTCTTTAAAGATAAGTTGTGCGGGGCTTACTGGAGGGGTGAGCTGTTGTTGTGGTTCTTGCAAAGTATGGCCAAGTATCTTTTCTTGAAGGGCCTCTTAGTATGTGCGTATTTCTGTTGCTACTACTGCCGCTTCCAGTTGTTGTGATTATGCTGCTACATCCACAAGTATTCCTCTCATCTTTTTTTCTGCTACATCCACAAGTATGTGCGTATTTCTGTTGCTACTACTGCCGCTTCCAGTTGTTGTGATTATGCTGCTACATCCACAAGTATTCCTCTCATCTTTTTTTCTGTTTTCTTTTTGCGGTCTTTTTTTATTTTCTTGATGAGATCATGTGTTTCCATTCATATTGCCTGCCCCTCTTCTAACCTACCAGTAGCTTCTTTAGGTTGGTCAGGGATGATCACTAGCTGCATGTTCTCCTCTGGTTCAGGCTCTTTCAAGGCCTCTTTGCTATATGGTTAAGTACCTGAGTGAGGAGGTAGAGATTGCTGATCTTTGATTGATAGGCTTTCAAGTAGTTTTCATCATTTAAACTTATCTATGCAAAAAGATAAATTTAACTAAATTTTCTCTTAAAATTTAAATAAAAATCTCCATTAACTCCTTTACATTAGGAATTACACTTTCCTCATTTAAATATTTGAATTCCAATATGGTGGGAATTCCTCTTTCATCATTTAAACTTATCTATACAAAAAGATAAATTTAACTAAATTTTCTCTTAAAATTTAAATAAAAATCTCCATTAATTCATTTACACTAGGAATTACACTTTCCTCATTTAAATATTTAAATTCCAATATGGTGGAAATTCCTCTTTCATCATTTAAACTTATCTATGCAAAAAGATAAATTTAACTAAATTTTCTCTTAAAATTTAAATAAAAATCTCCATTAATTCCTTTACACTAGGATTTACTTTTTCCTCATTTAAATATTTGAATTCCAATATGGTGGGAATTCCTCTTTCATCACTTAAACTTATCTATACAAAAAGATAAATTTAACTAGAATCCTTTTTTAAATTTTTAATAAAATATACATTATTTTAGCATCACAATTTTTCTCTTACTTCATTAGAATACATGGATTTCCAGTGTCATGGGGATTACTCTTTTAACATAAAAATGGATTACTAGAAATTCCTCTTTTTTCTAAATAACTATTTATTCATAAACATAAAAATTAAATTTTCCATGATTATAATGAGAATCATTCAATTAATCTAGGATGATTAATCCTAGAATATGGTAGGAAGTTCTCTTTTCATATTATGAATGAAAATGATTTATGTGTTAATTTTTTAAAAATTTTACCATAGCTCCGCTACTATTACTAATAAATCTCAATAATTTGAAATCATAAAGGTTAGTAATATCCCTATGATTAGAATAACCATTAATTGGATCAATATCCAATTATGGACTTGATTCTTAAATTTTCTATAAATTAAATAGCATAAAAGCATTAAAAAGCCACTTATTTGGCCTCTAAATTTGACAAGCATAGAAATTACTTTTAGATTAGAGAATTGCTTCATGAGAAGCTTCATTTGAATATAGAATAGGTCATAGGAATGACCATTCTTTGGGGGGGAGAGAGAAATGCTTTAAAAAAACATTATAATTTAATCATAAATGGAAATTTATGTGTTTTATCACTACAATTCATTAAAGAACTTCAATTGTATTAAAAAGCCATTCAATTGAATGCTTCTCAAGCTTGAGAGGGGTTGAGAAGAGAGAAACATTTGGAGATTAAAGAAAAAAAAGACCATAAATCACATTTTATCTCCTAGATTGCTTGATTCTTTGATCAAAGTAGAGGCCCCCAACAAACCAATCAATTGGTTTGGTATGTTGATGAAGTCTCCAAGGAAGATTGAAGAGAGAGAGAAGCGCCAATCTCTTCAATTTGTAGAGGGTTTTTAGAGGATAATAGAAAATAAGCTTATCTTAGAGTAATACTGGCATAGTTTAGTTCACAGATGAGAATACAAAAGAATGAGGGTCTATTTATAGGTGAGGGAGGCCACTAACTGAGTCCAACTGAGTTCTAGAATTTTCCAGCTTTTGGCTGAATTTGGACAAGTTTTGGACCAGTTTGACTCCCTTTTTTATTTGGTTTGATCTAGGAGAGAGGAGAGGTAAAAATATCCTATTATTTGGTTTGATCTAGGAGAGAGGAGAGGTAAAAATATCCTATTATTTTTTAGTTTAAAACTCATCCACACATGTGAAATAGGTGCCTCCTTGAAGGACCCCCTTTCTCCTTACCAATGTGTTAAAAATGAATGATTACTCCAAAATATCTCTTTTTTTTATTAATACTTCATAATTTTTAACTAATAAATCTAGTACTTAGTCAACTCTTCATCTTATGTGGGCATTTACTCATTTTTGGGTATTTTCTTTTATTCTTTGGATTTATCTTATCCCAACACTTGGATTAATCTTATTGGTCCATAGGATCTTAATCCAAAATTTTTAAAAAATCTTGACCCTTAGGCTAAGGTCTTCTAAATCATTTTTAATTAATTCCAATTACACCTTAGAAAATCTATTTTGATTTTTTGTTTCAAGGAAATATTTTTTATATTTGTAGAATTTATTTATCCAAAAATATCCCAATATTGATTTACCACTCTCTAGAAATTTTTATCTCACTAGGCCAAACAAGGAAAAATAATATTTTCTTGCATTCAGAAACATAGAATGATTACAAGGGATTGAAGTAGAGGCCTAATTGTTATTCAGGCACTGAGGGGAGGAATCTTACATTTGCGATCCTGTTTAGGCCCACCCTATTGTACCTATCTACAAGCTTTATTTGCATTATGAAGGACATTGCTCTGCATGCTTTTTCTATAGCCTCATCTCTAATGTTGTCGTATTTTGCTCCATTTGAATTGTAAGAATCTCGCTTGAGCATTTCATTTATAGGCATTGTGTCAATCTTGTGCTTGTGGGCTTTCACTGCAAGCAGCTGGTTCACTGCTACAGCTGGGAGTTGTAAGGCATCTTTGATTAAGTCCTCTGTGATGAGGAGCTATTCTGTGGTGCCATCAGCCTTTGTAATCCTTCCTCTCTTTGTTTGCTTGTCGTATGTCTTTAGGTACTCGGCACACAGACGTCGGTGTCGACTATGCAGGGGCAGTACCTCCGCCATTCTGTCGAGGCCTACTTTGTCGAGTTTTGCTTTAACTTATGCATCTTCTAATAGATGGAGGCACTTTGGGCTGTGGCATTGGAGAGTCACCTTCCCATGGGGTGTGATGACTTCCTTCCTGACGAGGTTGCCCTGGAATGATTGGGCATAAGGGCCCAAGAAATTGGTCTTCAACTTGCTTGATGTCGGTGACTGGTTGGGGAACCCGTAGCACTGCTTGCTTGTGTGGTGTTGGTGCTTTTTGCTTGGCCATTAGCTTGGAGGTAATATGGGGAATATTTTCTATGAGTGACAAGGAATTCTTGTAAGAGGGATTGGATTACCTTATTAATAAAGTGCGTTCCACTGTCACTCGCAAGCTCAAGGGGGCTACCGAAGCGTGGATTACTAACTCATATAGAAATTTTACGGTAGAGCATGCATCAGCTTTACGGCGGGTAGACCCATTCTGTGCAATAGTCCATGGCAGCAATTATATATGAGACTTGAGTGTATCTTGTTGCGAGACTAATGGACTCAATGAAATCAATGCCCCACTTTTAGAATGGTTGCAAGGACATAACAGGGTGTAGGGGCATACTATCCTTAAAGCGAGGGATTGTTGCTTGTTGACATTCATCGCACCACTTGACATATTTTGCTACATCAGCCCATTAAGGTGGGCCACCATAACCCGGTTGGTGAGGACTTTGCATGCAGTGATACCAGCACAAGCAAAGTGAGCCTGTTCTAGAAGGAAGACATATTCGTCTTTACGGACATAGCGTCTAATAATCTTGTCTTTCCCTTGCCTGTAGAGTTGGCCTACAACAATGAGTTGGTAGGGGGCCGCCTGTTAATGAGGCATTGAGCATAATCCTTGTTTAAGAGGAGGTCAACTTGGTAAGCAATTGGCTAGAAAGTGTGCTACCACCTCGCCCCACTTAGGAATTAAACATAATTGGAATAGGGCGACATCTGGTAAATCATCTCATCAACTTCCACCGACGGCTTGCCGTTGGGGATTCTTGACATGTGGTGTGCCAAGACATGCTATGAGCCCTTCCACACTGTGACAGTGAAGTCAAACTCAAGCAAGATCAGCCACCTAGTGATTCTTCATGTTGTACAGAGCTTGTTTACCAAGTATAGAAGAGCTTGATGGTCTACGAAGAAGATAAATTTGGTCGTGAGAAGATAATGGGGTGAAACTTCTTAACAGTGTAAACCATGGCCAAAAAACCCTTCCCTTTCAGTCATGGTATGATTTATCTCGGCCTCGTTTAGTTGGTGGCTGGTAAAGCTGATGGGAAAATCCATCTTATGTTCACCAGGTTAGGCCAGTACACATCCAACAGCAAAGGTGGAGGCGATGATGTGGACATGGAAGATAATGTCCCAATTGGGGGACCTTAGAATAGGAGCACTTATTGCCAAGGCTTTGTTAAGGGTGGTATACACATGTTGACATTCCTCTGTCCACTCAAAAAGGATCAAGAGTTCATAAAGGGGTTGAGCTATATCAACATACATAAAAATGAAACACCGATAATAGCCAACATATCCCATGAAACACTGGACTCCCTTAAAATTGGTGGGTGGGGGTAGCTCAAGGATGAGCCCTGCACCGTGCTATTGTCCATGGAGATTCCCTGTCAAGAGACGGTGTATCCCAGGATAACTCCATGCCTAACCCAAAACTGGCGTTTTAGTGGGTTCAATGAAATGTGGTAGAGCCTGCGTCTTTCTAGCACCTTACATAAACTGTCAAGGTGTGCCTTCCACGAGGAGTAGACATAGACGTCATCCATAAAGACTGGGGCGAATGTCTCCTCATATCATTTCCATGTGTCTGCGCATATCCTTTGGCTATCGATCTAGTCTTGTACTTGCTTATGCTACCATCACTATTATGTTTCACCTTATACACCCACTTATTATACAACCAATAGCTTTCTTGCCTTCAGGCAGTGGCACCGAATCCCAAGTCTCATTTCCATACAATGCATCCATCTCCTCATCCATAGCTTTCTCCCAATAAACATTTCCAATAGCCTCATCAAAACACGTGGGTTCTACAAGCTACACAACTTTTGCCATTTAAGCATAGTGATGTGCCACATAACCATCATAAGTCAACCTCTACACAGGTTTTTTGACTCTTCCATATCTTCGTAACTTTGCATTCATGATGGCTTCCATAGCCTTCTTCACACACCAGGTGTCCTCATTGTGCTGGAATCCCAAGCTCCTCATCGAGGCTCATCTCCGAGCCACTAGAATCTCCATCAACAAGAGAATGCCCTGCAAAAATATCAGGCATACCAAGGGGCTTAACCACTTTCTCTTTGCCTTTATATGATGTACCAACTATATTTTCAGGACTGGTATTATGGCACAGCCTGCCACTCCATGGTCTGTCAATAGAACCGCTAGATGAGGACTCTCTTGGTCCACTCAATTACTGTGATTACTGACTTGCATTCTGTGCAACCACATTTCCACTTACATCAGCTCCAACAACATCTTTTTCACAGCAGCATACCAGCTACTCATCTCATCAAATACATCACAGCTTACCCTCAATTCACATTGTTAGAATTAGGGTTAGGGTTGTAACAATGCACACCCACAAGATAGAGAAGCTTGAGAGCACACAAACTCACTAGATAAGAATGAACAAATGTGTGCCAAATACAAAAGATAAGTACAAACCCCAAAATGAGTAGATAAGAAGGTGTACATATACGGATAGGGGAAAAAACCTCCTAGTGAGGAAAAAAGTGCCCCGGTGGTCCTAAGTGTGTTCACACACATCAGTACCATATAATGCTACAAATCCCTCCTATAGTGATGATATGAACATGTACCGGGTATGGCCAATCAATCTTGAAAAGGCAATAAGCCTAAAGCTTTACGAAAAGCTTTGAACTTTTCACAAGGAAGAGCCTTCGTGAATAAATCTACCATGTTGTCATGTGTAGGCACATAGACTAAGCTGATCTCTACTACTCCAGAGAGTGTAAGGTTTTAAGAAAGGCTGCATAAAATTCGAGGAATGTCAATTTTGAGATCAATCTTTCTTTTGCCATTGCTTCACTTAGTTTAGATGAGGAACACCTCGTAGCATGATCATCTTCTACCATGTTGTCATCTAAATGTATTGCTTCTTTGCAACATTGATCGAATGTTTCCAGATTAGATACAATGATCAAGTTGTGTAAGTTGTTATTTTTCAAGCCCATGATGAAACATCTCTTCAATTGAACATCGTTTAATTTTTCCCCATGACTCACAACGTGAGTCCAAGAGTTTTATCCTAAGGATAAAATCTCTAATGGATTCATTTGCTTGACACTCAATTGAATAGAGTTCTGTTACTGCACTCCACTGATCACCTTGTCTGGAAAAGCCATGTATAAAGGCTGATTTCAAGGTTTTAAAGTTGGTCTTGATCACCAGATCAATGCAATGAACCATCGACTAGCTTTTCCCTCTAAGCATAAGTTCAACACATGTACCTTAGTGGGGCAGTTGAGATTTCCAAAGGCTTCACATCTATGTTCAAACATTTGAATGAATTCAACAGGCTCTGTTGTTTCGTTATATTTGCCCATAATTTTAGAAATTTGTACGGCCATATTTCTATATGAATCACTGAGGCCGTATGTGAGTGCTCTTGTTGGAAGAGACTTGCTGAGTCCTTGGGCCACCCCCCTTCCTAGACTAGTCAGTATGTCCAAGGTGTGGGCATCCAGGAAAGGGTTGGTGCTTATAGGATTTGTGGGAATGTTAGGTAAGGGACCAAAGCCTGGTGGGATCGAAGTGATAGGGGGTGTAAAACCTGATGACACGCTTGTTATAGGCATGGCCAATGGCATTGGGAGGTGAATTTGTGGCATAGATCTCAATGGCTCGAAGATGTCAGCCATTGGGTTTAGTCCTTGTGTGATCCCTGGTATTCCCTCTATCGTGGGCCATGTAAGAGTGCCTAAATGCTCCTTAATGAGCAATCACAGTTTTTTTTTTCTCTTTTTATACCTTCTCACAGCCCGTTACAACCTCAAGAGGCTTGGCGTACTCTTCGTTGGGTCAAATGGGTGTCCATTCACCCTAATTAGCTTAGACGCTATATGCACGTGAACGACCTGAGATATTTTTTCAAAAAAAGCACATGCTAGGAACTTCCCAAATGGAAGAGGAGGTCCTAAGACCTATTTTCCATCACTGTCTCAAGATGAAAAAAAAATCGAGATTTTTTTCCCTATTTTGCAACATTTTTTAGGGTGTTCCAAAAGGAATTTTGAAAAACTCTTTAGGAGGGAGTTGTAGTAATTTTGGAGTACTACAACTTTGTTTCCCTAAGTCATTTAGATGCTTAAAAAGTAGCCCGAATATGGCTCGTCATCGTTTTCATGCTATTTTTTACGATTTTTCGTGGTTTTTGAGCTGTGTTTTACCTCGATTTTTGCGTTGAATTTTGAGGCTGCTGTGGTCAAAGGCCAAAATGCTCGATTTTGACTTCAGACGGGTGAGTCCAAAGTCAAAGAACTTGATGTCAGCTCTCTAATGAGCCCTAGAGTGCCTTCATCAGATATACGGTTTAGGAGATACGGGTCTCCAAACATGGGTGGTTTCCAAAGTCCCCCTTTTTTTTTTAACCGACGGACCCACGTCAACCGCAGACTTCATGAGTTTTATATTTATTTTTTTCGCGTGAAACCTTAGGTTTTCACGTCGTGAAATGTTCAATGTTTCACGCCGTGAAACGAACTCCACGAAATATTAAATTCGAATTTATTTTTTTTTCGTGTGAAACCTTAGGTTTTCAAGCCAGGAAATGTTTAATGTTTCACGCTATGAAACCGGACTCCATAGAATATTAAATTCGATAAATTTTTTTCTGCGTGAAACTTAGGTTTTCACGCCGTGAAATTGGACTCCATGGAGTATTAAATTCAAAATTTTATTTTATTTTTTTCTCATGAAATCTTAGGTTTTCACGCCGTGAAACATTCAATGTTTCACACCGTGAACCGAACTCCACAGAATATTAAATTCGATTTTTATTTTTATTTTTTTGCACATGTGAACTTTCACAACATGAACTTTCACGGTCGGAATTTTCACACCAAAATTTCTTTCAAAACGGTCGGAATTTTCGCCCGAATTTCTTTCCATGGCCGGACTTTTTTTTTGGGAGTCTAGTGGGAAATAGGAATTTTTTTTGGGATAATATTTTTTAATTTAAAAGGAAAGGAGTATAGGCATTTTCCCAAAAAAGTAAGGGGGAATAAAAAAAGTCAACCTTTTAATGACACCCCTTCATAAATGATCCCCTTACACCCTTCATAAATGACCCCCAAAATGGACAATTTGATAATTCATGAGCATCTACTCATTGAATGCTCATTAGTCTTGATGAGTTATGTAAAAAAGTGATTAAGAATTAATCAAAGATTAATCCTTTCACTAATCTTTCTCTTTTACACTAATCAAGGACTCTAATTAACCATTAATCCCTAATTAATTCACACAATTGAGCACATCATTGGATAGAGCAAGGGAATGCTAATCTTTGTGCATCAACAATTGTGTAGATTAATCTAAAATAGGAGATTAATTAGACTCTTAATTATGGTCTCCTCTTTTAAGGTAAATTTAAGCAAAAGAGAGTCAAATTTCTCTAATTGATGAAAAAATTGATGTGATTAGGTGTTTTGATGCATCTAGATGCTCTCAAAATGCTCAAAAACACCAATTTCGACTGCTCATATGATCCATTTAAACCCCAATTAACACATTTTCTAATTTTTTAACCTTTTGAACAAGATTAATCACCCTTAATGACAAAAACCACTCCTAAGAAAAATTAGTCAAATTCAAGGGTTTTTTTGATGGTTTTAAGAAGTTTTTTGCAAGATTAAACTACTCCTAATGCTTTCTAACACTCTAATCGAAACAATTTCAACAAAAAACACACAATTAAATTAGAATTAATGATCTTAGTTCTATGTTTAACACTAAAGAGAGCTAACATTCACAAAAAATTACATATTCTATTGCATTGTTTGATGCAATGGATACAAACTAAGCCTAATACAAACTATGTGCAAGCCCTGAGAACATGAAAAACCACAAAAACAACAACAAAAACAATAAAATAATCTAAAAATTAAACAAAAAAACATTCTTTTCAAAAACAAAAGAGAGAGCTATTCTACACCAAATCTCACACAAATCACCATCAAATCCACATATTTTTCATCGGAAACCATTAATCAAGATAATGGGCAATGGGTTATGTGTAGATTAGAGGCAAAACAATGGAAAAAGCCAAGGGATGGCTCCCCGGCAGCAGCGGTGCCAAAAATGTTATGGCTCACCCTAACCCTCCTTCTTGTGAAACACATCCAAAAAGAGATTACCTGGTGAACCACAACTGTCGTCGTCGTGAGGATCTTTCCAATGGCCGAGCTCGTAACCCTTGAGTTCTCTAAGCACTACAACTTCTTGAGAAGCAATTCCATCGTGTCTCCCACAAGCATTGTCACACTGCCATGTTGCACTATGGGTCCTCGTCCCTCCTCTCACCTCACTTCACTCACACACACTCACTAGCATGTATTAGGGAGAGAGATTAGCAAGAGCAAGAATCAATTGCGCAATGGGAGAGTATGTTGTATTATGAGAGAAATTCACTTATATACATGTATCTATCACGACTCCTTGATGTAAGATAATGGTTGTAGATCTTGTTAATCCTAGAATTGGATTAACAATGGGCTTTAGGGAGGGATGGCGAGGATAGAGAGCTCTGTCTCGCAATGTCCATCAAGGCATCAACCTTCTTCTTAGTGGTACTAGAGGAGGGGCCAAAGGGTGTTTGTGGGGGTTATGCAGCTCTTACTTTCGTAACTTCCAACTACACCTCTTTTTGGTGGAGCATCTCCTGTGTTATTTCATGGTAGCATTGGAAGTCGAGATTGGTTCTGTTGAGGGCGTGTTTCGGTGGTTGTAACTCTTTGCTAAAAGTCTTTGGCTATGGCTTGGGCGAGAGTAAGTCATCTTATTAGCCCTATATTTTTCCTCCTGTGCTGTTTGGAGCCAGTGCCAAAGTTCTAAAATAGAGGAGAGGGCATTGGCAAAATGTTGCTCCTTTTTATCAAGGACTTGCTGTGTAGATGGATGTTGTTGAGGGTAGATGTGTACAGGGCCTCTGCATTTTGTTGTTCCTGAGCCTTTGCAAGCAACATTTGTTGCTACGCCGATGAAGCAATCTCCTCTAGTAGCGATAAATGTAATTTGTCATCTGCGTGATGAGCTTCGAGCCATGTGTAAGAATCCCTGGGCAAAGTTTGGTACTTCCCCATGTGATGCACAGACACTCTCTTTAAGCTTCATTGGATTTGAAAAGGATAGTGCCCTTGCTGGCACGTCACAAGCTCCTCCTAAGTGATTTTACTACATTCCATGTTGCTGGCGTGTAAGCTCCTCCTAAGTGATTTTACTACATTCCATGTTGCTGGCGTGTAAGCTCCTCCTAAGTGATTTCACTACATTCCATGTTGTCTTTGGTGGTGCTACCCCTGAAAGTGCCCTTAGTCAATCATGGGGCATTGGTGAGCTGCACATACAGTTGGTCTAGTTGGGGAAGGTGGAGGGCTTTGCGAATCAGGTCGACACTAAGATGTATTGTCTGCACCTGTCCCTCATTTTCCAGCACCTAACCTATTGCTTGGTTGGCATCGTAGGTCTCTATAAAGTATAGACAATTGTATAGGTCTAGTCCCCACTCCTCGATAGTGGGCAGGCCTCTGAGCCCAAGCTGCTCTAGGTGGGCTGCAAAAGAAGAGTGATACAGTCAGCTTGGGAAGAGTTAGTAGGTGGCGCGCTAGGAAAGGGATTGAGAAGCTTACTGGCTATATTAGAATATACAGGGTAAGTGGATTTTGAAACTGAAGAGGGACCTTCTTCTTGACCTTGACCACCAGTGCTAGGGGGTGGGTGGCCAGGCTTATGAGCTTTTAAAAAGTTTTGTATTTCAGGAATTTCTTCATTATCAATATCCGGGTAGTTGATGTGAGTGGCATCAAAATTATATTTTACATTGGTGAGCATAGCTTCTAAATGCTTGTGGATATTAGTATAGAGTTTAAGGATGCCGACTGGGTGATATAATGTGGACTCACAGAGATTCAAATGTTGGTGAGTATTGTACACTTTCAGCCACCCATAACTAATTACCCATTGATAAGTATTTACAACCACCTCGTAGCTGGCTGGTGTCTCTGGTATGCCATCAGGAACAAATAGGTCAAGTTTGTTGATACTATTGTCCAAGATTTTGGAATTTTGGAGCACGCGATACCAACTACGGAGGTTTAGCACTATAGGATGCAAGGGGTAGAAGAATATGTCTTGAGGGTTAGTTAACACAAGGTCCCCCCTCAAAATGCCCTGTAAGGTTCCTCCTCAGCCCTAAAAGAGGTATAAGCTCTCATCTCAGTCCCCTGCAATCATCTCCTATTTCAGAATACAAGAAAATAGTATTTTTCCTTGTTTTGGCCTAGAGAGAGATAATTCAATTTTGAGATATTTTTGGACACAAAGTTTTTCCTTATATTAAGATGAATTCCCTTGAAACAGAAGTTCAAAAAGAATTTTCCAATGTCCATTAAAAATTAACTGATTATGTGTATATAAGAGACCTTAGCCTAAGGGTCCACATTTTCAGAAATTTTTAATTAGGGTCCAAATAAGGTTCTAAAGGGACAATAGGATTAATCCAAATGTTTCAATAAAAAAAATGCAAAGAATAAAAGAAATCCCTCGAAAATGAGTAAATGCTCACATAAGATGAAGAGTTGACCAAGTACTGGGTTTATTAGTTAAAAATTAAGGTTTATTAGTTAAAAATTAAGGTTTTAAAGGGCCAATAGGATTAATCCAAGTGTTTCAATAAGAAAAATGCAAAGAATAAAAGAAAATCCCCAAAAATAAGTAAATGCTCACATAAGATGAAGAGTTGACCAAGTACTGGGTTTATTAGTTAAAAATTAAGGTTTATTAGTAAAAAAATCAAATTTTGACACCTCGATAAATAAGGAGGGAAAGGGCTCATGAAGTAGGAACCTTTTTTTCATATCATTACCTTGCATTTTTAATTCAAAAAAATTGGGATATTTTATCTCTCCTCTCTCCTCCTTTAAACTAGATCAAAAAGTGAGCCAAACTGGTCCAACACTTGTCCAAAATGGATCAAACTGAAGGTGGAAGCCTCTAGATCCCAGATGGACTTGGTTAGTGGCCTCCCTTACCTATAAATAGACCTTCATTCCTTTGTATTTTCATATCACATGCCAGTATTATCTTCATTTTAGTGTAATTCTATTATCCCTCTATTTTGCCTCTAGTTTTGGAAGCTTTGGAGCTTCACAATTCTCCATCCTCTCTTGGAGATTACCCTCCCCAACTTAGTGGCCAAATCTTGCTTTGTGGGCTTCAATTATTTCTTTAAAGAATCAAGCCAAAATCAAAGGTAAGCCTTAATCCAATGGTTTTTCTATCTTTCTCAATGGTTATCTCCTTCCCAACCCCTCTAATGCTTGGGAAGCTTTCGATTAAATGGATTTTTCTTTAAATCAAGCTTTCTAATGATTCATAATGTTTAAATGGTTTAATACTAATCTTTATGCTTAATTATAGTATTTTTATTAGTAAATCTCTCTTTTTGAAAAGATTAATCATTTTTATGGCTAGATCCTTGTTAGAAGGATGGTTCTTAATGATAAACTCATTATCTTAAACAAAACTCTAGGCTTGACAAGTTAGAGAAAAAGATTAGGTATTTTTATGATTTAATCTAGTTAAAAATGATGATTAATTTCTTTTAGCTTGTTTATGATTAACAAAAATCATATTAATTCATTTTAAGTTGAAAGAGAGTTATGCTAACATTTTTGGAAATGAGGAATGGATATTTAAGAATAATTGAGAGATTTAATTGTAATGCTTATAATTATGTTATGTATGCATTAAAAAATTTTAGTTTAAAAGAGGAGTTCCTATTACATTTCATAATTATGTGTATTTATTTAAAAGTAGAATTTTGAGAATTCTCAAAAAATGTAAAAAAAAACTATGACAAAAAAAATAGTTTAATGAATTTAATTTTATGCATAATTTTGTTAATACAAAAAGAGGAATTCCCATCGTATTCTAGGCATAAACATTTTTATGCTAAAAGAATGATTTTTGGTACATTTATGGAAAATACTTTTATAGTGTTTATGCATATTTATTTAAATAGAGAAAAGAGGAATTCCCATCATATTCTAGGCATAGGTATTTTTATGCTAAAAGAATGATTTTTGTCATATTTATGAAAAATACTTTTATAGTATTTATGCATAACTGTTTAAATAGAGAAAAGAGAAATTTTGTTATATTTATTTTTATATATATGTACATGCATAAAAATTTAGATGCAAAAAGAGGAATTCCCACGATATTCTAGATACAAATATTTTAATTATTAAAAGAGGATTTTTTGGCATATTTCAAATATGGATATTTTTATTTATTTAAAAGAGAAATTTTCATCATACTTTAATTAGAAAATGCATAAATTAATTTCGGTGTTAAAAGAGAAGGTTTCACCATAATTTCATGTAGAAAATTATGGTATATTTATGTTGAGGATCAAAATGTAGAAAAGAATATTTTAAGATATTTTTATGTGAATAAATCAATAAAATGATGTATGCATATTCACAAATGGATTATTAGAAAAAGAGTTATCTTTATAAAATTCCATTATTGTGGAATAAAACTATTGTGACCAGGAAAGAATAAATTTTCATAATTTTTCCCTTACGATTGGAAATCATTGTTAATTTATCAAATAAATAGAAGAAAAATCCTTAGGAATCAAAGCTAGGATTAAATCCGAGTAATTTATGGTTAGTAGACCATGACTACGTGAGAATGGTGGGCCAATAAGATGCTTGCCCATCTCTCGAATCAGAAATTAAGCAAAACCTTGTGACCACTCCCATTTCTTCAGTACAAAGAATGGACTACCGGGTGGATTTAAAGAAGTTTTCCTTAAGACCCGAAATTGACATAAATAAAGTTATAAATTCGTTGTGGATTATCAAGATACGAGATTCGTGATTTTCATTAAGAAAGTTTGGATTTTGAGAAAAAGGGTCTTGTGGAATCAAACTTAACAGGATATTCTTACTTGCATAGAAACTCTGTTTTTTGAAAAGGATTATCTTACGCGCCAGAATGTTGGAGGAAGCATTTGGCTTATGGTTTAAACTAAGGAGAGTTACATTGCAACAGCTAGCGGGGAGTCGTCAAAGGATGTTGCGCGACAAAGCCTACCAAGATCTTGACTAGCCTCGGTATGGTTAAAATGGTGCACTTTCGGTACGATGGGCGAGGGCCAATGAAGTGGTCCCTGAGTGAAGTGCTAGGACACCTAAGGAGAATCCTAGAGGGTTTTGATTAGGCGATGCATGGGCTCGTGGTTGCTAGGACACCATGCGTATGCTGAGGAAGATATAGATATGTTGATAATAAGGAATTATCTATGTGAATTGGAACTTGAATTTGGATCTCGTTGGTTGACTAGTTGGTCTTCAATGGAGAGTCCGGATGATATTTTGATTGTAAAACAATGGACTGGATATTTTGGAGGATTATGATCGAAATACTATGGTTTCATTTCAATTCTGCTTTAAAGACAGTTGAATCTGTAAAAGGCAATTTCAATTCTGCTTTAAAGACAGTTGAATCTGTAAAAGGCAATTTCATATTGGGTGCGTAAGTGGTGTGTCTAAATTGTATTTTACATGAGTGCCAGAGCTAGGGGACCTTTGAACTCTTTTCCTTGGTACCCGGGACAAAACTCAACCAAATTTTTATATTAAGGGATCCCACCAATACAGTGGTTGGGCGGTCGCCGGTTGGTCAACCCATGGGCCGGTTGGTTGGTTAACCCATGGGCTGGTTGGGGTTAGGCTAGATTGGTGGATTCCTGCGATACAATTAGATATGTTCAAGTTACGTTAATTAGAATAAGTCGTCCCAGGAAGATTCTTGTTCTATGGGAAAGAATCAGCGCGGCTGTGCCTCGCTTAAGGGGAAAAAAGCGGTGATTTCTATAAACCAAGTGCAAGTCCCTTCCTTGATTTTGCCATGTGACCTATGGGTTTGGTCGAAATAGAAAAGCTAGTTAAGGCCTTGACTCAATAGATAAATTTTCTATTAGATGATTTTCCTGGCAGAATCGCCCGTGCTTTTCGAGCAAGGGAAGTTTTTCCGGTCTTAGATTCGAAGGAACTGTCGGATTAGTCTCTTGTCCGGACATTCGTGGGCGAGGCCTCGAGTGGGAAACCCTGCCCCATGAGTGAGGCTACTACTTTCGCTGCCAGTGCCCCGCGAGTGAGGCTACTACTTCCACTGCTGCGCGAAAAGGGCAGGGGTCTCACATGCCCATGATGATGGTTGGGTCAGCATCTCTATCAGTATTTTGTTTAATTAGGGTTAATTCACCTAGGCCTATATCTTCAGCTAAGTTTATATGATACAGAAGTAATGAGAGTGTTAGTGTAGATAAAAACAAAGTAAGAGTGTGAGGAGGGGCCCCAGGAGTTACAGGCAGCTGGCCTAACTCCGAGGTGTGCTCAAGGAGGATACGTAGATCATCTGTCGGCTCCGAGCGTAGACTCTTGGTTGGGTCAGCATCTCTATCAGTAGTTTGTTTAATTAGGGTTAATTCACCTAGGCCTATATCTTCAGCTAAGTTTATATCATACTGAAGTAATGAGATGTTAGTGTAGATAAAAACAAAGTAAGAGTGTGAGGAGGGGCCCCAGGAGTTAGTGGTAGCTGGCCTAACTCCGAGGTGCGCTCAAGGAGGATACACAGATCATCTGTGGTGTAGACCTCTTTTTTTGTGCCGCTAGAGCTAACGTGCCAGATCCTGCAGGCGAGAGTCGGCATTGCTGAGGTGATTAGAGATGGTTGTTTCGTGGATCATTCTTTCAACATCCATCTCTTCAAATCTCCTTGTTGCATCCATCTCTTCAAATCTCCTTGTTGCATCCATCTCTTCAAATCTCCTTGTTGCATCTTCTTGTGCTCGCTCGGCGGGCAGTGGCTTCCCTTTGTTATGATTCAGTAATCTGATTGAGCCTTTGTGTCGTCAATCTTTGAGTGTCTTGTAGTTGCACTGTAAGCTGTGATATGGCTTCTTGATGCTCCAATTCATTCTTTTGTGATTTGTACTGATGGTTTGTGGCTTACATGCCTTAATAGAGAATCCAGGCTAGTAGGGGTGCAATTCTAAGATGTCTGGGGTTCTTCAATTTGAAAATCCTCATAATGAATGAGCCTTGCAAAGTTCTCCTTTTCTTGATGGGGTTTCTTGCACTTCAAGGCTTTTTGAACCTTGTCAGGATGATCACATCTGCCAGAGTGATCTTATATGGTTTATAAAATGCCATGTAGGCATAATACAATTTGTAGGGCATCACCAACTATATGTAGATAATCTCTCTAGTAGGGCTTTTGTTAAGTGGCCTTGAAGCACACACTCTTCTTGACCACGGTACTAATTTGCTTATCCTAGTCCTTGGTCACTATTGGAAGATTCAATGCCCATCGAATTAAGTCTATAGTGATTTTGATAACATGTCTCTCTATCTCATTCTCAAAAGAGCTTTTGGCCACACAATTTGTTGTATGTGGCAATGGCCTCACAGCACCTTCTGAGGTCCATGCCCCATGGTGGGAACTCCAAGATAGGTAGCATGCCTATTTTTTCCAAGGCTTGCCTTGTCTACTAGTCCTCAAGTGCAAGCTTCTTGCACTCTAGTGTGGGCATGCAACATACATAGTTGAGCTGGGTGAGGGGATACCAAAAGTGGAATAAGGATGTTGCCTCTCCCATGTCTTGGAGTGTGGGTGCCATAGTGCCAATGTAGCAACTTGTTCCTCCAAGGAGTTCTGCAACTTTCAATCAATACAAATTATCCACCTGCAAAGTCATTAGTAGATCAACTGCCCATGCAGACAATCTACAAATCCTTGCTATTTTAATGTAAATACACTTGTTTTTTTTTCGAGGGAAGAGATCCTTCTATTAGTTAAAGAAAAAACAAGCACTAATAAGGGCTAGATACAACCATGAAGGGCTAAATACAAACTCACCTCATTTAAGGGCGGGAATCACATGATCATAAGGGGGAAGAGACGCTTCTCCTCTGACTGGTCGCTCTGTGAGGAGAAGACTATCTCATACAAGGGGAGGGGGGGAATAACCACATAGGTGGTTTGTAATGCCAAATGGGGTCATTGCCTCTATCTGTGGAAAGGGCCAGGCCCCCAAAGCCTCAAGAAAGCTTCCCCTGCTTTCACATGCTGTCAAAACCTCCCTATAACTTCCCCCACCGACTGCGAAGGGTGTGAATGATATCAAGCCATATGCTCCTAATGATCTCAACAGGCAGTCGTCGTCGATAGAGTGTGGGTACCCTTGATGGCTTTGCTACATCTAGCACGCCAAATGTGCCAGGATGCTATGCTACTACAAATCTCCCATCTCTGGCATTAGCTTGGTCTCACTAGTCGCGTGTAGGTGGGGTTGGGATTGGTACTGCTATAATACGATGGTGGGAGACCTGAAGGCCTAGCCCTCCCCCATCCTCCTCATAAGCTTTGACCACTCCAGCCTCTATGGCCCAAGCCATAAATACACTTATTCTAATCCTACACACTCTCTAATTATTCTGACCATCAATCTCTGCCAAGTTTTCAATAGTGACAATGTAATGCAATGTTAATTGCAATGAAGGATTTTGATAATAATGCAATGCTCTTGGTTTCTTGCATGCTACACACACTGGCAAAGCTATGAGACCAATAAGGGACAGCAAAAGGCTCCTCTTTGACAAGCCATAAACTGGGCTACATAGTCTGACACAAGAGGGCAAGTGGTCTTTCTATGTATCCATAACTTGCAAAGTAGTATGTATTCGCATTATACCCTATTCTTGTGCACCTTGGTTTTTGGACACTAGCCATAGTCCCACGATGGCAAATGCAAGCACTCCACAAATCGTCATCAGGCAAGATCGAGAAATACTTGGCTCTAGCTATTTTGATAGTGTGGTGAAGGTCAAGGAGACGGATGGAGTCAATTGGGGAAGCTCTTCTTTATGTTCTTTGATTGCTTTGAGATTGCAAAAAAGATTGTGTAATTGGGCCTTGGGTATTTATACTTGGTTGATGACATGGCATAAGTGTTTATGCAATTAGATGATTGGAAGACAATCCACTGATTGGACACTCAAGTTGGGTGATTAGAAGAAAATTGGACAATTGGAATACAATCAACCAATTGGACACTAGAGTCACGTGATTGGATCACTCAACTTGCCTAGTAATTGCATTATGGATTGAATGATCAGACTTGAGGCAATTGGAGAGACTTCAATTGGTCTATTGAAGTTTTGATGATCAAAGTGTTCATCGATGATTGGTCTTGTCCCAATGATTGGACTATGCAGATGGTTGGAGGTCCTGCAATCCCTTTTGGTGATTGACGATTGGAGGTGTTGAATCAATGATTTAGTAATGGGATCAGCCAATTAGAGAGTACGATCACATCTGATTGGACTTTTTGATAAATGGTTAGAACTTTTTTTCAGCCTTTTTTGGGTGCTTCTTCTTAGTGCATGGGCCCCAATAGTGGATCAATGTGCCTAAATGCACATGTTGTTATGGTGGACACCCCTAGGTATGATTTGAATGCATGGAACTTGTTGTACAAGTACACTCAGTGGTGGGGATCCATGGGCTTTTGATGGCGAGTCTCATGTGTGCTCCCTTTGCTCCCTTTGTATGTTTTAAAGGTGTAGGTCCTGACTTATTTGGACTTGGCTCTTATGCTTACTACATCCAACATAGGTGGCTCAACTAAACCCTTGTGCTTCTAGCCGCAAGCAACTCAACTTGTGAAAAAAAGGAATTGTGTGCTGATGTACCAGTGATGTGACTCCCATGCATGGGCTTGTTTTGGTCTTTTGTAACCTGACTCTTGACTCTTATACCTTAGGCTCATTTTGGCTGTTGACTTTTGAACCCTCATGCCATTAGTGCATTATGGCCTCCGACGATGACTTAAAGTCAATGCTTACCTGATGATGGCATTCCCTTGTCGCTATGCCCTGTTGCTATGCTTTAATCAACAATATCTTTAGCTTTGTTATTCGAGTTAAGGGTGTGTACATCATTTTGATGAGCTTGGCTTTTTCCCAGGTTAAGAATGAGGCTTTGATGGTCTTTGGGCTCTCTTATACCACTAGGATAGTCTTGACACTACGCTCTTCAGAGGGTAGGGATGCTAGGATTTTGTGGAGAGCTTGTAAGATTCCTCCTCAGCCCCTCAAGATGTCCAGTTTTCTCCCCTGTAAATCAATCCCCTTTTCAGAATAATAAAAGATCTTGTTTCTACCTGTTTTTGGCCTAGAGAGAGAAAATGTTCTAGAGAGAGGTAATTCAATTTTCAGATATCTTTGGATGGAAAAATATCCTTTCTTATTAAAATAAATTTTCCCAAAACAGAAGTTTAAAAAGAAATTCCTAAGGTGCATTAGAAATTAATTTTAATATGCACAAAAGACCACAGCCTAAGGGTCCAGATTTTTTGAAAATTTTGGATTAAGGTTCTTATGGACCAATAAGATTAATTCAAATGTAGGGAGGAGATAAATAGAAGAATAAAAGAAAACCCCCCAAAAAAATGAGTAAATGCTCACATAAGATGAAGAGTGGACTAAGGACCAAAGAAAACAATTAAAAAACTGAAATTTGACACCTCAGAGTGGGGATCTCCCCTCATGAAGGAGGCACCTTTTTCTCATCATTACCCCCCAATTTTAAATCAATTAAATGAGATATTTCATCTCTCCTCTCTCCTATTTCAAAACTAGATCCAAAAAGTAAGTTGAACTAAACAAAAAATGGTAAAAAATTGACCAAACTGATCTGGAAAATTCTAGAATTAGTTTGCTTGGTTTGAGGCTCACTTTTTCCTATAAATAGAAGCCTCCTCCTTTGAAAAAGCTTAATGGTGTTTTTGCACTATTACTCTACTCCTACCCTTAGCCATCTACATTGAATTTCTTGATAATTCAATTGTTTTTGGCCTAATCCTCTCCAAGGAGAATTGGTGGGCCACTCTTGCTTCAAACAAGAGTAGAACCCTCAATCCCTCCAGCCAAAGGAAAGCTTACAAGCTCCATATAAGCTAAATTTTCTAACTTGTTTAATTTTTAAATCTATGGTCTTCTTGATTTTCATGTTTTACTGTTGGTTGAAGTAAATTCAAATGCTATGACGATGAAAAGGCCACCCCCTTCTCTTCTTTACATTCAGCCTTTCTTAATCCTAAAAAGATTAACAATTAGATTAATTAAACTTTTCTTATTGTTTACTCTCTTGAAAATTAAAAATTGTGTAGATTAGAGTCCTATACATCTAATTGGGGTTAATTTAAGTCAATTAAAGAATGAAAAAAATGAGAAATGGTAAGCCATACAAAGGAGGTTATAGTAAAATTTTCTAGAATTTTGTGGAAAAGAAAGTTTGTTTTTATGTTATTCCAAAAGAGTAATTCCCACCATTTTTGCATTCTAAAAGAAATATTCTAATTACTCCATGTACATATTCACCTATGAAGATGCATGGATATCACTGACATTAATTATCAAAATTGATTTCTATGTATAGAAAGATGCATAATCGAATTTTTTTATTATAAAAGTGTTATTCTCATTAAATTTAATTTCTATGCATAGAAAGATGCATAATGTAATTTTTTAATTATAAAAGTGTTATTTTCATTAAATTTAATTTCTATGCATAGAAAGATGCATAATGAAAATTTTTTTATTATAAAAGTGTTATTCTCATTAAATTTAATTTCTATGCTTAGAAAGATGCATAAAGGAAATTTTTATTATAAAAGCGTTATTCTTGTAAAAATTAATTTTTATGCATAAATAGATGCATAAAGAAATTCTTTTTGATTTAAAAGTGTTATTCCTATTAAAATTGATTTTATGCATAAATAGATGCATAAAAGGATTTTTTTAAAAGTGTTATTCCCATTGAAGTTGATTTTTATGCATAAATAGATGCATAAAGAATATTTATATCAAAATTAGAATTCTCTTAAATTTTATGTTAAAATTCTTTGAGAAATTGATAAACGAATAATTAAATATTCTAAGAGAGAAATTTCTATCGTTTTATACTCACACGGATTGTAAAAAGAAAATTCAAGAAATCTATCGAGATCAAAATATTCAGATAAATGATTAATTTATTCCTCATTGGAATTCGTAACTAATTTAGAAATCAGTTAAGTGAATATTCAAAAAAAGAAATTCAGTAAAATAGTAACTGAATTATCAAACCTTTTCAAGAAACATAGTTAAGGAAAAGTCTTATCAGACTCGAACCTTGAATCAGACTATGACCAAGACCAAACTCTTTCGTCAGTTTCGAGGAAAGAAGATGTGACCAGTTCAAGAAAATACACTCAATTTCCTGCCAAATCTAAAACTAAGTTTGAGACCCTTTGAATTGATCTATGGATCAAGGTTACAGAATTTGAGGAATTCTGTTATGAAATTCAGAAATTTGATCAAGAAGTTTTGGGGATACTGATGCAAGAAATACTCCTTGTATTCAAAAGAAAATCAAACTGAAAACTTACATAGAAACCCTGTTTTCTTAAAGGATTATCTTACGCCAGAATGTTGGAGGGAGCATTTGGTATATGTTTTTCTAAGGGAAGTTCGGTTGCAACAGCTCTGGCAGGGAGTGTTCAAAGGACAACTCACGCGGCAAATACTACCCAGGTCTTGACCAGCCTCGATACGGTTAAATTAGTGCACTTCTGGTGGTACGATGGACAAGGGCCGACGAAGCAGTTCCTGATGTGAGTGAAGTCCCATGACACCTAAGGAGGATGCTGGAGGGTTCTGACCAGGCGATGCACGGGCTCGCGGTGCCTAGGACACCCATGTGTATGTCGTGGAAGATATGTATGATGGACGAATGATTATTGTAATCTGTTTTACTGGATCTTGTTGCTGACCAGCTGGTCTCAACGAAGAGAGTGATACACTTTTTTTTAAGAAACAAGTGACTGGATGGAAATATTGAGTTATGACATCTGTAACCAATAACTGTTTGTCAATGGATTATTTTATAAGTTAAAGTTTTGAAGAGGAGTGTGGCGTATCTGTATTCGAAAGCAAAAGTTAAGAAAGGCATTCAATTTTGGGTGGGTGAGTAATTGTCTGGTTCTATCGATTCCAGTGGTTGGGTGGTGGCTAACCCATGGGCCGATGGGGTTAGACTGGAATCAGTGGAGTATTAATAATGAAATGAAATAATAGGAATACGCTTAGAATTCAAGTAGTTAAATAAAAACCTGAAGACTTTCTCAAATGATTAGGTCAATGGTTGTGCCTGATTTTGGTTAAGAAAAAAGCATTGATTTCTTCAAGTTAAGTATGTAATAGATTTTCTTCTATCTGGTTTAATTAGGTGAAGGATAGTTTAGTTTTCTTGACCCCGTTAGAAAATTCGTTAAGAAAATAAAAAAGGTGGAATCGTCCTCGTTTTTCGGGCAAGGAAAATATTCCTGGTTTCGGTTTCGGAATGACCACTAGATTGGTCTCGTGTCCGGACATTCGTGGGCGAGGCCTCAAGTGGGAAACCTTGCCCTATGCATGAGGAGGCTACTTCCACTACTATCAACCGAGTGCACGGAGGGGGCAGAGGGGTCTCATAGCTAGTATCAGAGTGCTGTTGTAAACTTAACCACCAGCACAAATTGCCTAAAATTTTAAAGTAAATCTGGGAAATAATGTTTTCACTTGCTAAGATTATGTTTGAAATGAATTTATAAATTGAAAACTCATAAATTAAACTGGATTTTTAGATGGATACCCCAAATTTGTCTGGCATTCCTAGACTCTCCAAGAGTCAGGATATGATCGCCTTTGCCTTTGAAAATCTCATCAACTCCGCTATACAACCCGAGAAAGCAGTGAGACTCGCTCATCACTTTGAGGATCTATACTTTCTTGATCTAGTAGAGTGACGTCAGCATATGTGGTTCTCTGGAGGGCGAAGTATTAACGTCAATACCAATCAATGTCAGAGAATCAGATAGAATATCTCTCTAGCCACCCATGATCTTGATAAGGCTAGGAGTTATTCATTATGTACAACTCTATAATCATTCACCCCAGAATTTTAGAATTTCTTACCGTATTTTTAGACTTCTTAGCCTCTTTATTCCTAGGAGTAGAATTACAGCACCTTTATCAGTGAGTGATGAATCGTGTATATCATAGCATGTCTCCATCGCAGTATCACCTTTTTATGCGTATGCAATTGAGGTGGTGACTTTTGGAGCCGAGACGCTCTATGTATATATCAAAAACTTTTGATAATAAATGATGTTTTGCAAAGGATTCCAAATTGATTTCGTGGTTGTGAATATTGGTTAATAAAATTATCAGAGTGAATCTCGTTTTTAAGAATTATGATGGAATATTTATTTGTTTAAGAAATAAATCTCAAAATTAAAGAAGCATAAATCTGATGATGATGACAAAGTTAAGTTGACAAAAATCTCGTTTTGTCAGAATCATGAGGCGCACGGGCCATGGTAGGCGGTCAGATCCTCTTACTGATGTGATGAAGAGTTAGATCCGGACATTCGTAAAGCCTTGCACCGATCCCAACTTGGTCCCTTCAAGGGTGAAGGAAAACAGTTAGGAGAAATAGTGAAAAAATGGATCGAAGCAATAGAAGAGTATTTTGATGTAACCGGTTATAAATGAGAGGAGCAAGATGGCTCTCGCCAGATTGAAAATTGTAGAAACGGCCAAGGTCCCATGGAGGAACCATTGCGAGACAAACCGTCTCGACCGAAATACCCAGACCTGGTCAGATCTTAAAGCTTACCTCAGGAAGAGGTTCTGTCCTCCGGGCTTCCTGGAAACCAAAATGAATGAGTTCTTGGAATTGAAGCAAGATAGCCGGACAATTGAAGAATACCATCAGGCATTTGCCCTTCTCCTCAAGTATTCTCCACTTTTGGATGAAGAGCAGCTAATGGCTAGATTTATTCGAGGGATGAACGAGCCATTGGATACTTTAGTGAAAAATGCCAAACCAGTCTCAATGGCAGAAGCTGTCAGAATGGCAAAGGACTTTGCCAAAGCATTTGTTGTTAAGGTCCCGCCAAAGCTTGCACCCTCAAACTTTTAAAGGTTCCAAACCTCGGGAAGTGCTTCAAAAACTCCCTCCCCCCGAAGAGGCAGCAAGGCCCTAATCAGAATCAAGATGCTAGGAGATTCAGAAGTGAAGGAAGACCCTTCCCTCAGAACACTTTCTCAAGAGCCCCACCTTTTTCAAGGATTTAGAGGGATGAGCTTAGAAGTGAGAACAGGTGTTTTGGGTGTCACGGTTTCGGTCTCACTAGCTTAAAGACTGCCCGACTCCTGCCATGTCAAGAGGATAGGGAAGTCAAGGACTCAGAGTGTAGAGACCAGCCCCTTCGTATCAGTCAAATCATGGTCCCCATCTCGCCAAAATTAGGGCAATCCCAAGAGGACTCCAGCTCACAGCCATCTGTCTCTGTTCAGAGTAATCTCAGAACTCCCTCCCAAAACTGGGGTAACCAAAGAGAAAGAGTTCTGCCCCAATCTGCAGAGCAGCCAGAGCAGTTACGATAGCGAAAGTAGTGGAAGAAGAAAGAGGTCAGATTTATGCCACAATTGAAAACCAAGGGCCAAATCGTCAATTCTCTGTCATCCATACTCTAGCTGAGTATAAAGGTAAGCCATTTAAGCTTTTGATTGATTCAGGTAGTACTCATTCATTTATTTCACCAGGATGCTTGCGTAAGCTAGTCTTAGAATAGAAATCAGGAAAACCTATGCAAGTTGAATTGGCCAGTGGGAAGATTCTTTTCACTCACCATGAGACAGATCGTATTTAGTTTAATCTAGATAGGGATGTAACTGATTGGCCAGTTCAGAGTCTTACCTTTGGGAGTTCTTGACAAATCCTTGGAATGGATTGGCTCCACAAAAATCAAGCTGACATTCACTGTCACAATGGAACCATTTCCTTCCGTGACCTTCACGGGAACAAAGTTCAAGGAACTGGAATTTTTGGATTCCCAGATCTGCAATTAGTAAAAGCTTCTAGGTTACTGAAAGGACTTAGAAAGAAGCAACTCATTTATGTTGTCAAAATGAATCCGGTAGACACAAAGTTCAAGGCTAAAGAACCAGAATGGTTAAGTGAGTATGATGATTTATTCCCAGCAGAGCTAACTGAGATGCCTCCAATTTGGGAAGTAGATCATGAGATAGAATTGACCCCCGGAGCTCAGCCAGTAGCCCAGCGCACATACAAAATGGCAGTCCCTGAAGCCATTGAACTCAAGGAACAGCTTAGGCAGCTGTTAGAACAAGGGTTTGTAAGACCCGGTGTTTCACCTTCTTGGGGAGCGCCAATTCTCTTTCAGAAAAAGAAGGATGGAACGTTAAGACTCTGTGTGGATTAGAGAGGTCTCCATCAGCTGACAATTAAGAATAAGTATCCTATCCCCAGAATTAATGAGCTTCTGGACAAGCTAAATGGAGCCTCTTCACAAATATAGATCTCAAATCAGGGTATTACTAGTTCAGGATTAATAATCAAGATATCCCCCCCAAGACAGCCATCAATACTCGCTATGGGCACTATGAATTTACAGTCATGCCGTTTGGATTGACAAATGCCCAGCTATATTCAATTGCCTAATGCAAGACATTCTCAAAGAATACTTGGATGATTTTGTTCTTGTTTTCTTTGATGATATTCTGATTTACTCAAGGAATGCAGCTGACCATGAAGCTCATGTCCGTAAAGTTCTTGAGATTCTAAGGAAGCACCAACTCTTTGCAAAAAAGAGAAAATGCACTTTCTCTATCGACCATGTTGAATACTTAGGCTTTGTGGTATCCAAAGATGGAATTTTCCCCTGACTAATATTCTCAAGAAGAATACCCCGTTTCAATGGTCTGCCAGGTGTCAGAGTGCTTTTGATAAGTTGAAGACCGCCTTGGTAACCAATCCTGTTCTGAAGTTGCCAAATTTCTCTCTACCCTTTGAGGTAGTAACTGATGCCAGTGGTTTTGCCCTGGGAGGTGCGCCTATGCAGGAAGGTCATGCAGTGGCCTATGAATCTTGAAAACTCAGAACACATGAGAGAAATTATGATGTCCATGACCTGGAGCTACTTTCAGTAGTCTATGCCCTCCTGAAGTTGTGGAGACATTACCTATTACTAGGTCAAAGATTCACTTTGATGAAGACAGATCATCAGAGCTTAAAGTGGATCTTCACTTAGAAGGATCTCAACATGCGCCAAAGAAGGTGGATGTAGACTCTGTAGGAATTTGATTTTGAAATCAAGTACTGCCCAGGCAAAGAAAATGTGGTAGCAGATGCCCTCAATAGAAAAGCCTCCTTGCTTGTAATCACAGTGGTGTCAAATCCATTGGTAGCAGATGCCCTCAATAGAAAAGCCTCCTTGCTTGCAATCACAGTGGTGTCAAATCCATTGATTAATGAAGCAAGAGAAAATATCATGCAAGATAGATTCTTTGGCCCTATTGCTACCCTACTTATGCAAGAAAGCAAAACTCCTCAATCATGAGTTGAATCAAGTTCAAGGGTACAGAGTAGATGAAGGAATTATGTATTATAATAGCATGCTATGCATTCCCAATGATGAGGGGAATAAATGTCAAATTCTGAATGAAGCCCATGATAGCCTTATAACAGGACATCTAGGTTTCATCAAGACCTACATGTCTGTAAAAAAAAGCTTCTTTTGACTTGGACTAAAAAAGGATGTACTTAATCATGTACGTCAATGCCTGATATGTCAAAAAGTCAAAGCAGAGAGAGTAAAAATGCCTAGGAAGTTACATCCATTAGACATCCCCCAGATGAAGTGGGAATGTATCAGTATGGATTTTATTACTGGACTACCTTTAGTGCAATCAGGTTACAACTCCATCTTTGTGGTAGTTGACAGACTAACCAAAGTTGCCCATCTCATTCCAGTAAAAGAAACCTACACTGCAGTGGATGTGGCCAGAGTGTTCCTCAAGGAAATCTTCAGATTGCATGGCCTACCTTAGGAGAATAGTAAGTGATGGAGATCCCAAATTCACGTCAAGATTTTGGACTGCATTCTTCGAAGCAGTAGGGACTTTCTTGGATCTCAACATAGCTTACCACCCCGAGATGGATAGTCAAACAGAAAGGGTGAACCAAGTAATCAAAGATATACTTTGGTCATGCTGTGGTGGCAGGGAACCCAAGAAGTGGCTAAGCTATTTGCACCTAGTCGAGTTCGCCTACAATGCTTCTTATCACCGAAGTATCGGGATGAGCCCTTTTAAATCTCTGTATGGCAAAGACTGCCTAACACCATTAACTTGGTCCGACCCATTGATTAGGGTCAAGATGGTTTAGCCTATAACATTTGCGGCCAACTTAATGCTGAGTGAGAACTTCTCAGCTAAGAGTTGATGTTTTCCATCAACTTGATACAAAACATCAACTTTTATGAAAATTTGATACTTTGCATCAAGTTGATGTAAAATATTAACTTTATATTTAAAACATTAACTTTCGATGCAAAAGATCAACTTTTTTACAATACTTGATGTTTTGTATCAACATTATACAAAACATCAACTTTCCACAAAACTTGATGCTTTACATCAACTTTGATGCAAAACATCAAGTTTTATGAAAAAGTTGATGTTTTGCATAAAATTGATGTAAAACATCAACTTTTTCATAATACATGATGTTTTGCATCAACTCAATGCAAAACATCGAGTTGTGTGGAAAAGTTGATGTTTTGCATCGAGTTGATGTAAAGCATCAACTTTTTCACACAACTCGATGTTTTGCATCAAAGTTGATGCAAAACATCAACTTTTCCACACAATTCGATGTTTTGCATCAAAGTTGATGCAAAACATCAACTCTACCACAAAACTTGATATTTTGCATCAAGTTTCAGATGCTCCGGAGAAGAAAGTTGGAGGAACGGAGATTGATTTTCACAAACCGCCTGTCTTAGCAATTCTGTTCACTCAGACATGCTCAAATGACCTATTCCACAAATTTTGAGTACCAGCACGACTATAAAACATCAACTCTATCACAAAACTTGATGTTTTGCATGAAGTTTCAGATGCTCCAGAGAAGAAAGTTGGAGGATTGGAGATCGATTTTCACAAACCGCCTGTCTTAGCGATTCTGTTCACTCAGAGATGCTCAGACGACCTATTCCATAAATTTTGAGTACCAGCACAACTATGTTTTGATGCAATTTACAAACAGTACAAAGCGACTTGCTGCATCAGCAAGTTGCTTTGTGACATCTACAAATCACATCAAAACAAAGTCGTGCTCATACTCAAAATTTGTGGAATGGATCGTCTGAGCATGCTTACGTGGTCAAAATCACTAAAAAAGGTCGTGTTTGAAAATCAATCTCCGATCCTCTAACTTTTTTCTTTGGAGCATCTGAAACTTGATGCAAAACATCAAGTTTTGTGTTAGAGTTGATGTTTTGCATCAACTTTGATGCAAAACATTGAGTTGTGTGGAAAATTTGATGTTTTGCATCAACTCAATGCACAACATCAAGTTGTGTGGAAAAATTATTTTGTATCAACTCGACGCACAACATCGAGTTATGTGGAAAAGTTGATGTTTTGCATCGACTCCCTAGGATAAGGTGATATAGGTAGAACATAGGTTTACGGCTAAGGACATGAAAAACACATATGGTCGCAACCTTTGTCATTTAAAAAAAATGCTTGTCTATTAACCATGTAACCTTTGTATCATAAATAATAATAATATCGCTACATAGTAGATCCCAAAAAATCATGATAACAGAAGAGCTAGATGAGATATCCATGATGACCTGTAATCCATTGGTTTTAATCCAAATGTGCAAGGCTCCATTGATTTGGAATACCACAAGTCGATTGATTCGCCAATCTTGATTTTTGTTCTATAATTCAATTTTAAAGCTGAAGAATTATAAGCAAATACACGTGGTGCGACCATCTATGTCGAGGAGGGGGTGCATGTAAGCCTGGACTCTGCCATGCCTATGTGTAGTAGTATGCTTTCTAGCATAGGGGACCTTGAATCTACCGTCATCGTCGTGAAAGCTCTAAGCTCTTCTCTACCACCATTCCAGAAGCCCTAAGCTCCTCGCTTTTCTCTTTGTACACAAAGACAATGTCGCGAGCGAAGATTGCATCTCTCAGCATCCTTTGCATATCCTCTAAATAATTATAACCAGAGTTCATTCTACACTACCCTTAGACATACCATCTTTCAACATCCTTCACACATGCACTATAAATACTTATAACTAGAGCTTATTCCTACACTACTCTTAGATATACCATCACCTATGTTCATGATAATGGCTATCTGGATCAAACATACTATGAATTTTTGCCACCACCACATATGTACATGATATAGGCTACAATTTCTTCCTGCCACCCTTATCCATATTGCATAACAAAAATTCCCTTCATGAAAACAAATGCCTATGTGGGTCGAAATGCCTATGTGGGTCGAAATTTACACCCATAGGCTATATGATGTCTGCCTCTAAGATTCTTGCTGAAAAAATATATCTTTTAACATGCTTAGGTGTACTCACAGAGCCTTCATAGTTACCATATTCTACATATATATATATATATGAATACAAATCTACCTTTGCACAACTATAAGTTGACCTCTTTAAACTCTTAGCATTGGTTGTATATCATGCCCACTATCTGCTTATAAATAATAGAGCAAATAATTATATCATGCAAACTATCAAGGTAAGTATATACTAAAGGCTTTACTATTTGGGTCTAGAAATAGGCTCAAGGATGTCTGTAGATTTTTTCATAAATTAAAGAGCTTATATTATTATGTATTCTAATATTTTTTGAGTGCTTATCAAAATAATGTGCATATTTATGCATAGTGGTAGAATTTGTCCCAAAAAGTCCATTAAAAAAAGTGTCTTATATTCATGAAATTTATAAAATAATTTTTTATTTGAAAAAGATTGATATTTCTTTAAGTTATGTAGACTCCTATGTAATTTTGTAAGTCAAGTTTATTTTTATGTCATAAAACAGCAGTTTATAAATCTACGAAGGTCACACATGTTTTCAATCTTGAAAAAAATAGCAAAATTCATGTATTTTTTAAATTTATATATGGAATTCTAGATATGTTTTCAAAAAACTATTTTTAAGCCATTTTTGAGATTTCACACATTTTGGGAGGGAATCTTTTTAGGTAACCCTCGTCTCAGTTACCTATTTTGCTCGCAATAGTGTTAAGGATCCAAGCCAAGATGAGAGTAGTGGACAAGGGAACATCCAAGTCTTCCACAATAAGCAGAAAGCTCAAGCTTCAACTTCAAAGCAAGTAATAATGGGCTTGAGGCACAAGCCCCAAGGCTACAATAGCCCATAAAAAGGCTAATGTGCCATAACCAAAGATCCAAATCAAGAAGAACTCAAAAAGCATGTGGAAATGTAAAAGCACATTCATTTGTCAAGGATAATGACATGGTGATGCAATTGTCAAGGATAATGATATCTAGACAATCAAAAGTGGTTTGAAAAAGATCTTCAAAGCTACATTCTTTGTTGCAGAATGCACGTGTTAATCCCATTTTGGATTAACAAACATGATCCTCTAATTGAGGACATTAATAAGTGTCATGAAACAGCACTATAAGAGTTGTACATTATGAGATATTGGCCACCCAAGGCCTAGTTAAGTAAATTTTGGGTGCCCAAGTGTGAATAAGGGCCAAATGTATATAAGGGCCAAATGTATATAAGTCATTTTCTCATAAAATGAAAAGACACAATCCCCTTTGTGCTATAGAGAGCTCTTCCTTGTGTCTTGAGAGAGATGAGAGAGAGAGAGAGAGCATTCTAGCATTGTTCCTCTTCTATGCTTGTATGATTCATTCTTGTGTGGGAGAGTGAGAGAGAGTGATTACCTTATGTGATGGTGCAAGCAACTCCACGGTGACAACATGGAGGTTGGAGCTTAACACGTGAGCTTGGAGGCCTCAAGGGACTCACGTTCAAAGCATTGGTAAGTGCCCTACGACAGTTGTGATCTATTGCTCATCCTTTAGGTGAATGCATTGAGTTCCCTCTTGGAGGTGTGGTAGCCCATAACATTTTTGGTGCCACTGCTATGGAAACACCTTTGTTTCTTCCATCCTCTGGGAGTTTCAGCTCCCATTGTATAAGATTCACGATTGCCCTTGCATTCTAGTAGTGCATTGTGTAGAAGATATATGGATAAGATTTGTGTGGTAGTAAGAAATAGTGAGAAATTGGTTGTGATGTTGTGTATGTGTGTGGTGGAGTGGTCTTCGAATAGAGCTTCACTATTTTTTCTTGTTAATTTTGATATTTGCATCATTGGAAGCATTAACATGAATGAATAGGTTGGTGTTCTGTTTTCTTCTTTTTCAAAAATTCACAAAAATCAAAAACATAAGGAGCCATTACCGTGAACTTGTATTCCACTCCTTAGGCATGGCACAATCAATTTGGGATCCATTGGATAAGTATTTTGCACCCAAAAACATAACATTCAACGCGGGAAGTTTTCACGTGAAGCTATAGAAAAACATTCATGTCGTGAACTTTTTCTACAACTTCACGCCGCGAATCTCTCCCAATATCAACGCCGCAATTAACGTCACAAATCACGGGATTGCCTTGCCAGAAATAGGTAACCTTATCTTGACACCTCTGATGCCATGAAGTCTGACAAAATTTGTGAACACGTGAAAGTTCAGAAAAACATTCATGGCGTGAACTTTTTCATCAGAACTCTTCACAACGTAAATCTTTTGTGTTCACGACATGAACGTTTTCTGCAAACTCATGGTTAAGTCCAATCCAATGAACAGTCAGCTAGGCCAAGGCCACGAAGGTCGGTAAGGGAGGGAATCCTACAACAAAGAAGAGGGGATCTGACCCTAAAATAAAAAATCCTTGAACATATGAAAGTGCAGAAAAACGTTCATGCCGTGAACCGTTTTTTGATACTTCATGCCACCATGAACTATTCTCTGCAGTTTCACGGCTTCAAAAATAGAGCGATAGAATCGGAGCAAAATCAAACTGGGTCGACAAAGTAGCTTATCAAATCATACATACATGCACTTAAGATTTGGAAAACTCATCGAAGACGATCTTACACTTGACGATAGTGCATCGAATCACCCAAGATCTTCCTATCAAAAAAGTGTGGGTTCAAGTCATTTAGCAAGCACACACCTGAGTGTCTTAAACCTGACCACTGTTGAAACTAGTAGTGAAGAATCCATGGAAGAAGGACTGAGGTACGCTCGGTTTGGGGAAGAGGAGAAACCACCCTCCCCAACCAGGTCCAATGGTATCATTGATATCGCCTGAGGATTTTTTGGTCTCCAAACCAGTCATGATGAAGAAGCTCAATCTGTGAGCATGGGTCCATCAACCAGCACTAGACTCAGTCCACGACAAAAAGTGCCCATCCACTGGTGGCGACACCACAGAAGAGAGTGACCCCTTGGATTCTAGGACACGCCCAATGGGATCACTAGAGTCCAACCCTCCTCCCATAACAACACCAGTGCACACACATGCAGGCCCTTCTAGTGGGAGGAAGCATGTGAAGAAGACCCCACAGTGCAGCCACCCCAGAGATCAAGACAGAGAGGCCAATGATGAGCAGTTCGACTACATGAAAGCTCATTTGGATGTGAAAGAAGAATGTACCAAAAGATTTAAGGCTGAGATGGTGGCACAAAATCAAAAAGAAGTTGGAAGCCCCTCAACACCCTCCTCTCCATCCTTCGAGACGCTGACAAAGAGGCCCCTATATTTCCTACATTGTGAACTAGCATTATGTGTCTACCTATGTATAAAAAATACTTTAATGTGCTGAGAGAGTTAGAGATCTTACTCTCCATTTGGAATATGTGCCCGAGTGATCTATGTTAGCTTGGGAGTAGTGAATTTGCTAGTCTTTTCACTCCATCCCTGGTAGGAGATCACTTTCTTGATTCTAAATAGCGCCTTCGTCTCCTTCAGGGGTATCTTTGTAATTCTTATCGAACATTTCTACATTTAGAATGTATTCTCTACTCCCTCACTTAGGCAATCCACTGACCTTGGCTTAGTACATGGCATCGAACTCTAACTGCAATGCATTTATGCTTAAGAAACATATTTCAAAATCAAAACATGGCTTTATTATGGTCTGAGAACGAGGCATGCACATACATTGAAAACTAATTGTGATCTGTTTACATCATAAATATATCATGTGCCGTTGTGTTTGGCACATGAATGGTAGTGACCCTGGCGATTTTGCATGCATAATAAATAAGGTATATGATGACATATAAGATGATGTTTGTTCATTTGAATCACAAAAAAACAAGATACAATCCACTTACTTATTTATCATGCATAGCTCCAACAAGAACTCAACCTCCTCCTCCTTAAGGAATCGGGCCACTCCACAAATCACCTTGGGAACCTTCTCTCTTTCAATGCGAGTGGTTTTTTCCCATTCTTGCCATGATTTGAGTCGATGGTTGCTATCCCAGATATCAACATCTTCCCAACCATGTGTTGTCATCCTTCCATCTGCTCTAGTATCGTGTCAAACTCTGTTGACAATGATAGGTCATGACCGATTGCACTTCAACGGTCGCATGGAAAGGGCTCTTGGCCAGGGAAACCCTTAGAGACAATGAACGCCGTGACTTATATGTACTCTCTTCCATGCTTTTAATTAACCCTTTGATGGAATCCTCATTCATACAAATTGCCGAGTTTGCAAGGAGGCGACAATGAGGCACTCTAGGAAGGCGGTTATGAATTATCAAAACCAAGTGGTCCTCCACCCAATTCATGGAGATGTGTCGATCAACCACTTGGCCGAGACTCTCCTTTATGAACTCCTCTTCTTCGGCAATTGTGGCACTACTACTGGTGGCAACATGATTTTTGGTGGGCGTTGTAGGAGCTAGCCTCACAACTAACTACAATCTAGATGTGTTGGTTATGTCGCTTGATGTGGCAACTTGTGACATGCCCACTTCCAGCGATACTGCGATCTCATCTTGATTTTCAGTGAAGCCCTTAGATTGCAAACACATCGGGGGAGGAATTTTCTCTGCAAACATGGAGATTTGAGAACTCAAGAGTGAGAGAGATGGAGGTATTAAGGGAGATTAAAATGAGGGACAAAGAGTCACGTTGAGGTAGAGGGTGTGTGAGGGGTGTTCTTGGAGAGGGCACGTTGAGGTAGAGGGTGTGTGAGGGGTGTTCTTGGAGAGGGCGTGTTGAGGAAGAGGGCATTAAGTGCATTGAGGGAGAGGGAACTTTTGAGGGAGAGGGATTATTGAGGGGGTGGGATTATTGAGGGGGTGGGTTCGTTGAGGGAGAGGGCAGGTGTGAGTCTATCTTTCGTTTTAAGTAGCCATTAGACAGCAAAAGTGAAAAGATGCAGGGAGGAAGAGAGCTTAACCTCTTGCAAGCACACACACACTCTCACAAACCCTAGAAGAGAACACACAAGATGAGAGGCTGAAAACTATTCTTCTTCTTCTTCACAACAAAAGACTAACACACATACTAGAGTATATACAAGTGGTCCATAATGTGAACACGCTAAAGTGGAGTAATGGGTAGGTGTGAACCAGTTGGTGTAGTCCAACTATAGAATCTCTGGCAAAGATATGTCAGTGCCAACTACCAAACCCACTAGAAGTGATGTAAACGTCGAATGGTCATGTAGGCGCCTCGTGAGTATTAGATCATGTTGAGCTTGACATTTCAACACTTCCCCTCAAGCTTAACTCCAACTCATGAACTCTAATCATATCTTGAAATCTGCGGAGCTTCTCAGCTCGCAAGGCCTTCGTGAAGATTTCGATGACCTGATCCTATGTGCTGACGACGTAGGCCAACTCGGTGTCACCTACCAAGACTCTCTCCTTGATGAAGTGGTAGTGTACGTCAATGTGTTTTGTCTGTGCATGGAAAATTGGGTTCCTGGCCAACTATATACTACTAAGATTATCACAATATACGATAACCTTTCTCTCCACATACAACCCAAAATCAGCAAGTAGCTTGTGTAACCAAGCTACCTCACATGCTACCACCACAGCTCCTCTGTACTCCACCTCTATACTCAACAAGGAAACTGTGGGCTGCTTCTTGATGCTCCATGTCACAGCATCACTCCCCAATGAGAACATAAATCCATTGGTAGATCTTCTATTTGGAATACTACTAGCCCAACCTACATCTGTGTACCCATATAGCTCCAATGGTACACCTGCTACATAAACAATGCATAATCAACAGTGGCCCTATAGTGTAACACAAATCTGGCCTACCTCGTGACATAGATCAAACTCCCCACAATCTTCCTGTACATAGTGGGGTCCTCCAACACATAACCTACATCCGCACTGAGCTTGCCATTTTGATATAATGGCACCGATATTGGCTTACAACCAGCCATCCCATACGTAGATAACATGTCCAATACATACTATCTCTATGACAACCAAATACCATCAGGTGTGCAAATGACCTCAATGCCCAAAAAGTAGTACAGATCTCCCAAATCCTTCATGTCAAACTTCCTTTTGAGAAGACTTTTTACATGCTTAATCTCTTCCAAGTTGTCACCCCCAACAATAAGATCATCTACATAGATGGTGATGATCATAATACCCTTATCATTCTTGCGCACATACAAAGAGTGATCTGCATCTGCCATCATATGAAAACCAATATGACAAGATAAAACAACAATCTTGTCATGCCATGCTCTGGCTCTTGCTTTAACCCGTACAAGGCCTTACGAAGCTTACATACATACTCTGGGTGACTTGTATCCTCAAAACCAGGTGGCTGATCCATATACACTTCTTCTTTCAAGTCACCATGCAAGAACACATTTTTTACATCCATTTGATGTAAAAACCAGCCTTTAGTTGCAGCCACCACAATAGTAGCTCTCATAGTTGCCATTTTTGCAATCAAGGCAAATGTATCCTCATAATCAATCCCATGTGTCTGTGCATATCCTTTGGCTATCAATCTAGCCTTGTACCTGCTTATGCTACCATCATTGTTATGTTTCACCTTATACACCCACTTATATCCAATAGCTTTCTTGCCTTCAGGCAATGGCACCAAATCCCAAGTCTCATTTCCATACAATGCATCCAGCTCCTCATCCATAGCTTTCTCCCAATACACATTTCCAATAGCCTCATCAAAACATGTGGGCTTTACAACCTACACAACTTTTGCCATACAAGCATAGTGATGCGCCACATGACCATCATAAGTCAACCTCTGCACAAGGTTTTTAACTCTTCCAGATCTTCGTAACTTTGTATTCATGGCTTCCAAAGCCTTCTTTACACTAGGTGTCTTACTGGAATCCCAATCTCTTTCACCAAGGCTCATCTACGAGCCACTAGACTCTTCATCAACAAAAGAATGCCCTACAGAAATATCAGGCATATCAAGGGTCTCAACCACTTTATCTTTGCCTTTATGTGATGTAGCAACTACATTTCCAGGACTGGTATTATGACGACGTAGCCTACCACTCCATGGTTGATCAATAGAACTACTGCATGAGGACTCTCTTGGTCCACTCAATGACTGTGATTGCTAACTTGCATTCTGTGCAACCACATTTCCACTTACACAGCCCAACAACATCTTCTTTAGTAGCATACCAGCTACTCATCTCATCAACACAAACTCACCAAAAACAACACTCTTGTTTGACCTGCACAAACTATTGTATTCTTTGCAGTGGTATTATACTGCACCCAAACTGTCACAACGAGTGACCTTAATTTGCATACATACACATGTAAGACCTCTTTGCAATACACACAGTGTCTACCCAACCAATTTCCCTTCCTATAGTTCCAAAAACAAAAATATGTAGAGAATTGAAACTTACCTACAATGTAACGCGAATGCCTACGAATTGAAACTTACCTGCAATGTAACGCGAATACCTACGAATTGAAAAACGGAGGTCAAGATGCATCTGAAACGTATTTTTGGACTAAAAAATCCTATCCAAAGGACTATATAGTTGCCCTCCAGCTCCATTCCCACAAAGAAAGCTCCTCAATTGGAGTTTATTTGCCTGTGCCTCCCGAAGAGCCCCTGACAAGGGTGTAGTAGCCAACACAAAAAGGGGGAAAGAGTACATGAAGCTCTTATCCTGGTACCGCTTCCTGCGCTTCTCTTGTTTGCCACCACTGAGCTTCTTAGCATGAACCAAGCTCTGATACCATGAAAAGATGCAGGGAGGAAGAGAGCTTGAGCTCTTGCAAGCACACACACACTCTTACAAACCCTAGAAGAGAACACACAAGATGAGAGGCTAAAAATTGTTCTTCTTCTTCTTCACAACAAAAGAGGTCTACAAAAGAGATAAAGTGACTAACACACATACTAGAGTATATACAACTGGTCCATAATGTGACTCACACGCTAAAGTGGAGTGGGTAGGTGTAGACTAGTCGGTGTAGTCCAGTTGTAGAATCTCTGGCAAAGATATGTTGGTGCCATCCCACTTGTGATGTAAATGTCGAACGGTCATGTAGGCACCTCGTGAGTGTCAGCTCATGTTGAGTTTAGCATCTCAACAAAAAGCCAGTGTGGCATGCACATGCTTTGTAGGCATTGTCACGTGTAATGCCCAAGCTCGAAGCATTACACGTGGCAATGCCTATGTGGCATTACATGTGGCCATGCCTACGTGGCTGCGTTGTCCACGTAAGCATGCCATGTATAATGCTCAAGCTCGGGCATTACACGTGACACTAACTACATGGACTGCACTGTCCATGTAGGCAATCTAGAGAGAGAGAGAGAGAGAGAGAGAGAGAGAGAGAGAGAGAGAGAGAGAGAGAGAGAGAGAGAGAGAGAGAGAGAGAGATCCTCTTCATTACACTTACCCCCAATGCCGTACTTGAAAATCCTACACATGTTATTATAAGTCATGTTGCTCATAGTGATTGATATATATATCAATCTAAAGGTAATTAATTTAACTTAATAAGATGTTTTCTAATGACATAACAGTGCAATGAAGTCAACACTAAACGTTTTAGATGGGAAGAGAACAAAGGTTAAGTAAAAAACAAAGATTTCATCTCCACTTTACAAGGTTCATCACTTACATGTCATAAGAGTAGATGTCATTGGCTTACAATCATGCACTCTACATGCAAAAATGATGTATTGCTTGAAAGGATATATATTATGTATATTGCAAGATCTATGATGGGGTAAATTGATCTAATAAAACTTAAGGTTATATTAAAACATTGTATAGAGCATTGATTATTACATTTATGTGAGCCTATAATGTTTGGTTATACATAGGGAGAGATGCTCATTTTCTTTTATATATATACACACACACACACACACACACCACAGAATTTATTTTTTTATATTTTAAAAAAATAACTACTTTAAAATAGTCAAATAAAAAACAACCAACTTATTTAAGGGTGTTAATCACCATTGATTTCGTGTGTACTGGTTGGTACCTGTTGTGTCATTCTTTTTTATTCTTGTATACTTCTTTTTTGTTCCTCTTTACAATGAGTTGTACAATCTCCTTTCCATCTTCTAAGAAGAATATATTTTTTAGTAATGGTCGAGTTCTCGTGAGAGCAAAGTTCTGACAAGAACAAGTAGATCCCTTATCATTCTATGGATTGCAAGCAATAGTAAATATTGGGTCCCAAGAGTTGCTACTTTTGCTACTCCTTAGTTGGTTGGCCCTCCTTTTTCTTCTTCAGCTTGGGAGTGGTGATGTGGTCCCTGTAGAGCCAACCTCTAATCATGAGGGAGAGGATTTCTATATACTTGAGGACTCTGTTTCAGCCAATTACTCTACAATAGTTGATGCTTTGTTAAATGCACCTTGCTTAAAGGTAGCCCAAGCTTATGGAAAGATATAAAGGACTGGATGGAGGGATGCCTAGGGGCAGGCATGCAAGAATCCATGGAGCTAGATAGCTCTAATGAGTCTAAGAAAGATGAACTTGTTATACCCCACGGAATCACTGGCACCCCCACAGTTCGACTAAATAAGCTTGAACAATACTTTGAAGGAGACGAACTCAATGTGGCTTTGCCGATAACCTTCGATGGCCTTTAGGTCACAGCAATCCTAGACGGGAGAGTAGGAGTGAGCATTGTTACAAAACAATATTGGGAAAAATGGGGAGCACCTGCCATGGATGACACCACATTACTAGTCAAACTTGCTGACCGTAGACCCATTGCTCTAAAAGATTTAAAAAAAATGATCCTTGGAACTACCTACCGTCGCCACAGCTCTGTGGTGGTGATGAACTTTGGATGTCAGCCCGTTTCTTATGATTGCATCCTTGGGCGACCATTCATGAGAGAATCCAAAATGATCCACGATTCAAATATTGACTACATTTACATTAGAAGGAAAGATCAAATAGTAAAGATCAACCTACGCACGTGGAAGGTACATCTAATGAGTGTTAGACCCTTTGCAGAGGACTCCGTAACCACAACTAGATCCACTGCAGTCCATCTATGTCAAACATGCCACAAGACACTAGATGATGAAAAGGATAGTGAGGAATTTACACCTCTTCTGAAGCCAGAAGACTATGAGAATTGGATGCATATCCTTGCCACCCTGGACAGCCTTCCTAGACACATTGGCACAAGGTTTGCTACGACAAACAGGCAGATCACATCTCTATACATGCTTAGCTCAGCATACCTACCTAATGTTGCCACCACTCAGGAACTTGAATAGGCTATTAGAGCAGAACCATTAAGGGAAACACACTCCCATAGGACTCGCAAGCTCGATGGATTCCATGTGCCATAACGATATGCCTTTGTAGACAATTTAGACACCCATTGGCTAAAGTATGTTGGGGTAGTAGTAGCACATGACCACTTCAATGAAATATAGCAAAAGGAGTTTGCCACCAATAGCTCCCTTTTGGTTCACACGACCACCCAAAGCCAATGGAACCTGCTGATCCCAAACCAGAACTGGAAAATCTTTACCATTCTACGCGCAGAGTATGCAATAAAAAGTTAGCGCTGGTAGAAAAGAAACAAAAAAGATAGTAGAAGAAGAAAGCACTAGGGCAGAAGAGACCAAACATGTGCCCAAACATTTCAAGACCTTTCAGATGGTCGACAGATTCGTCCAATATGACTCAGCCCAAAGGTCTCACAATGGACAACCAAGGACCTCATATGATGGTCTAGCCAAGGTAAAAGAAATTAACTTGGCAGGCTTGGGCGAAGACCTGAGGCCAATGTATATTGGAGAAGACCTCTCTATAGAGGAAGAGATCGAACTTATCACTTTGCTTACAGAATTCCAAGATTGCTTCACTTGGAAGTACATGGATATGAAAGTTGTACCTCCTGAAGTAGTCAAGCATACCATCCTGATGGGGCTGATGGAGCAAGATTGGTCAAACAAATGGCATATCCTATGAACCCGAAATATTCTAAGATGGTCTGAGAAGAGATCGACTCATTGACGTCAGATTCATGAAATAGAGCATACGGAATGGGTATCATCCATTATGATAGTGCCCAAAAAGAACGGGACAGCAAAGTAAGAGTGTGCGTAGACCTCAAAAAGGTCAATGCCACCACCATAAGGGATCATTACCCCTTACCCTTCACCAAACATGTGCTAAAACGAGTAGCAAGATAGGAAGCCTACAGCGTTCTTGATGGATTCTAAGGTTACAACTAGGTGTTGATCGACCCTAAGGATCACCACAAAATAGCCTTTGCCACCAAATGGGGCACTTATGCATACCATGTCATGCCTTTTGGGTTGACCAATGCCCCCGGCACCTTCCAACATCTAACGTGCACTTCCTACAAGGAATATCTTTGGAAATTCCTTAAGGTCGTTATGGATAATATTTGTGTCAACTCTTCATGGAAGGCACACCTTGACTGTTTACATAAGGTGTTAGAAAGATTCAGGCTGTATCACAACTCATTGAACCCACTCAAATGTCAATTTTGGGTTAGGCATGGAGTAATCATAGGACACATTGTCTCCAGGGGCAGCGAATCTCCACAGATGATAGCAAAGTGCGGCTCATCCTTGAGTTGCCCCCACCCACCAACTTTAAGGGAGTCTAGCATTTCATGGGATATGTTGGCTACTACTATTGGCAATTCATTTTTATGTATGCTGATATAGCTCGACCTCTTTATGGACTCTTGATCATTTTTATGTATGCTGATATAGCTCGATCTCTTTATGGACTCTTGATCATTTTCGAGTGGACGAAGGAATGCCAACAGGCCTATACGACCCTCAAGAAAGCCTTGGCTAGTGCTCTCATTCTCAAGTCCCCCACAACTGGGACATCATCTTTCATGTCCACATAGATGCTCTGCTTTTGCTGTTGGATGTGTGCTGGCCCAACCAGATGACCACAAGATGGATTTCCCCATCAGCTTTGCCAGCCGCCAACAACTCAACGAGGCTGAGAGGAATTATACCACAACCGAAAGAGAAGGGTTAGCCATGGTCTACACAGTTAAGAAGTTTCGTATCTTCTGGCGATCAAATTCATTTTCTTCGTAGACCATCAAGCTCTTCTATACTTGGTAAACAAGCTCTATATGATAGATAGGTTCACCACATGGCTATTTATATTGCTTGAGTTTAACTTCACTGCTACAGTGAAGAGAGGCTCACAACATGTTTTGGCAGACTAGATGTCACGCGGCGAACCGCTAGTGGGAGTAGATGATGATTTACCAGAAGGCAGCACTTTGGGCGTATAGAACTTCTTACAAGAAGGCAACTACTAATGCCACCCCTTCCAGTTTAACCTATGGTACTAAAGCGGTCATGCCAATGGAGTTCTTGGTCCCCAGTTTACACATCATTGTATAAGAGAAGCTCACTGGAAACATCTTAGGGTGTCACCTTTTTGAGCTTGAAAAGCTCGACGAAACACGCCTTTTGGCAGCATATAGCATGATTGTCAAAAAGCTAAGGCATGAACAATGGTTCGACGACCAGCTAAAAGACAAACAAATGAACGAGGGTGACATGGTCCTCCTATTCAACATGGTCCTCCTATTCAACATGAAGATGCATAAAAAGAAACTCAAGCTCAGAGGCTTAGGATGCTTCCTAGTCACTGAGATAATCCCACAAGGTGTTATGTGCATAGAGACACTTAATGGTGTCGAAATGGCAGGCTATTTCAATGGTAGCAAATTAAAACGTTACTATGGCCCACTTACTGTGAAGCCACCCTAAGGGCTATCCATGACAAGAAACAACGAAAAAAGGACCATGAAGATATGAAAGAAGCCACCCAACAAGAAGCGAAAAAAGGACCATGAAGATATGAAAGAAGCCACCCAACAAGAAGCTAAAGCGAGGCAAGCCAAGCTTTGGCAGAAACAAATCATGGTCAACATGGCCCAAGTGGTCGACCTCGAAGAGGAAGAATGGGGGGTGAAGCCTCCCCAATTATGGTTTGAAATGACCACCCCGAAGAGCTTAGAGGGGCTAGTTACAATTTGATGTCTCACGAAACATGGCATTCCCTCAGGGAGCCTACTGAAAGATACCTCTTCCCCACACAATCACAACAGTGGCATCTCAGAATGTTCACTGCTTAGGCACCATCACACTATTGTTCCACATTGGAAATAATCCCTTGGAAGGGAAGTTCTATGTGATGGTTGTAAGAACAATGTGTGAGGAAATCACTATTGTTCCACATTGGAAATAATCCCTTGGAAGGGAAGTTCTATGTGATGTTTGTAAGAACAATGTGTGAGGAAATACTCCTTGGAAGGGGTTGGATGGGACACAACAGGTGCAACATCAATTGGGATGCAAGGAGGACAACCTTACAACTGGCCTCCTGTCCTCATGAGACGGATGAAGAGCCCGTACCCACTGCTCCCCCATGCTAAGAAGTCACCCCTCCACTCCCCATCATCATTCCATCCTTAACTTCCCACAAATCCATCCCACTCAAAAAGAGGCCACTCACACTTCCAACCACACCATTTCCTCTAACACCCTCCCCACCACCACACTCGGCAAAACAGCCCACTCTCACATCTTAAAAACCACACACGTTGCTGACCCACCACAAAAAACTAGCAACACTAATACTTCTAACCAAACTAACACATGGACACAGGGCATGCCTTCTCCCCATCGGGTGCCTAAGAAGCTCCTCACTGCACAAGGCTATTATGAGGGCACATCTACATTGTGGATCCCCGACATTGTGGATCCCCGACGATCCAACTCTTACCCTCATATACCAACACCCCGAGCTCCTTAGGCAACAAGCCCACAGGGGGTACAAGACAAATGCTGGCCCAAACGTTCTCCATGGCCTACCTATCCTAAATCACACCCTCAGTCGGGCCCAAAATCAACCTCCAGGTGGATCCCTAAACCTCTACTATGAGCCCAACGTTTCTATAAGGGCAATCGACATATTTGGATCCCCAAATCAACCCAACTCCCACCTTGTGTCACTAAGCAGTCACCGAACTTTCAATGTAAACCCAAGGTGGCCTCTACCACACAAGGACTGCCAAGGAAAAAGGAAAGCAAAAGCTTCACAAAATGACACTCTAGCCCCCATTTTGCCCCACCGACAACCCTTACCAATGATATACCCTCAGTGTCGGCAACTCCTCCACCCGTTATTCTAAGGCTGCCTTGGAGTACTCCAACGCCACCATCAACCTCTTCAGTTTCAAGTACTCCCTTGTCATTAGCCTCTGCATCCCTGTAGGAATCGGACGTCCCCACCTTGCCATCACCAAATTGGAATCGACTCCTAGCTTTGGCGAATTGGGCACACAGTCAGTACAAAGCCCGCAGGTGCTGGCCGCATAGCCCAAGGGTACAAAACCTGACTTAGGGTGCCTACAAAAAAAAAACAATGCCACAGTCGTACCAAATATGCCTTGACCGTACCATTCACATCCCCCATTTGCCACGGCCACACTAATTAGAACTTCAAATTTGCCCCACGGCCGTTCCAAATATACCATGGCCACACACCAACATTCACGTAACTTTGCCACGGCCGTTCCAACTTTTGTTTAACTTTCCACGGTCGTACCAACCCACAAATGAAATGCCACAGCCGTTCCATCATCAAACCCAACTGCCATGGCCGTTCCGATAGTGCCATGGCTGCACCAAATTTTGCTCAAATCGCCATGGCCATACCATTCCCCCAAAATTAAGTGCCATGCTCGTTCCATCCTCAGCAAAACTTGGAACACCCGTTCCAACAACTTCCACGGCCTCACCAAATCCAAACCTGAATGCCACGCCCATACCATTCAGGTTGCCACAACCGTGTCCTTCTAGAAAAGTATATATATAGGCCCCAACCCCCTGATTTCCTCATTTTCAGCTCTCAGCGTAACGAAACTCTTGCTAATTTTTCTCTCAAGCCTTCCTGTACTCACACCCTCTATCACTCATGGCCAACACCTCAGACTCCTCCATGGAGGTCCTCCACCACCCTACACTGAGAAAGACACGCCCAACAAAGGGACTCTGTGAGGAATATGCCCGCCACCCCACATAGCTATCACTCATGAGTGAGCGGTTACACTGTACACTCATTGACGAAGAACAACCATAAAGTTGAGCACAAGCTCCTCTACTTTACAGGGCCATGTTACAGGGCAACATCCAACCCTGTAGTAGTCACATGTCTAGAGCAGCTAGGGCTAGGAGGTCTGCCTTGATTGGAGCCATGAGGAGGGCCGGATCTCTATAATTGCCTCTATTTCAAAGAAACATATGATGCCAACCTCCACAGAGCCTACACATAGGTAAAGTGCTTGACAATAAGGGGCAGCAGGCAGAGAGTGTAATTAAACGTGGACTTGATTAGAGATACCCTACAGCTCCCCCACCTGGACCAACCTTATGTGCGGCTAATAAATGCCCCCAAGTTGACCAAGGGCACTTATACGGGTGCAACAAACAAAGACAAGGTCGAATGGGCCAATATCACATAGGAGGAGCTGGTCATGTGCCAGCAAGGGCCCTACAGTTTCTTTTGACCACCCGTTGGACATATAGGTTCAATAGATGCAGTATGTCCACTTTGGCCAGGGTGCACCAAGGGCAACCAGTAAATTGGACTGAATATATGCACAAGGTGCTCCATGTCGTTTGCTCCAATCCTTAGGGGAAGCTCGCAGAGCAGCCACGCTCCTCATGAAAGGTCTTTACCGTGCTATCTCGCGGGTGGGAGGAGCTTTCCCAAGCCATGCAGCTCAGTGACCCAGACGCAGTGCCCATTTCCATGCCCCCGTCAGCATCCTCTCCCCAACCACCAATAGCAAAGCGACATCAACTAGACCCCAAAGGCATGGAGCTAGTTCCCCCACCACCCAGTCAAGGCCTTACACAAGAGGAGCTGGAAGTTGAGGATGCCAGACGAAAGGCTGCAGAGGAGGAGAGGTAGAAGCAAGACTTCTTCAATCAAAATCTTTATAAACCTCGCCCCCGAACAGCTTCGCAGATTTCCCCCCACTTCAGAGAAGCAGGGCCCTCCTCACCTCACTCTTCTCATGTCAACACATTGGAGACCCTCCGCTAGGTCAGGATAGGGAGCTTTCGATGAAGCCAAACAAATGCTGAGAGTGTACATGTGGCCCATGGAGTGGTAGTGAATTTTGCACTGGGATTCTCTCATATGGCTCGGGAGCTTATTACACAGATGACCAATTGTATGTATGGCCAACAGGAGGTGGCAGCTATGTCCCTAAGAGAGATGTTGTTGGTAAAGGCTCAAGAGAGGTAGGTTCTATAAGATTTATACACTATGAACCTCAACAACCTCCAGCTTCTAGAACATGCTCGATGTGAAGGAGCAGCAACTGGAGCAGGCCATCTCGACTATCACCGAACTCCGACAACTCCAACAGGCTCAAGAAACCGCACAGAGGGCCCACCACGATCTATCTTTAGCCCAGGCCACTGCAAGATACTCCCAGGATCGAGCTCATGCTATGGAAGAGGCCCTCACAAAGACACAAAATGATTTCCAACAATACAAGATCTCAGAGGACACACTTCGTGAGATAGAGGGCGCACTAAATGCAGCTAAGGCTAAAGCAGCACAGCCCCCACCAACACCATCTTCTCCTTCCTCTAGTGCAATCGAAAGAAAGGTGGATGCGCTAATGGATACAGCAAATGGGGCTTCCCCTACTCGCCCTCCCCCCACAGAATCTCTTCCAACTCCTTGACCTCCACTACCGGAGTGTTTGGCTCTCAATCTGCTCCAACACAACATTTTTCTGGATGAGCCCCTCTCCCTCCAAACCTATAATTATATCACAAATCTCGCCCTCTCTAGCATCGCCCTCATTCCCCATTTCTTCTTCCAAGGGCTCATCTCTTTCACCCACCCCCAAATTTCTATGAGCTCCCCACTCACCCTCTCCAATCCACCTTCATCAGCTGGTGCCACCTACTACGCTTTGACCAACCCATAGAACCAGTTGATTTCATCGACCTCTCACTCCGTGAAGGCTTGTGTCCATACCCCTACTCCTCCCAAAGGACAGCTCATGCTCTGCAACATCTCCATAGTAGGGGTTGGCACAAGGTCGAATGCATCATACCGCTCCCTCCGTCTCACGAGATGAACTTCCCTCATCTCCGCAGCTAGGCTTCTTATTATTTACCAGAGGTGCCACGTGCAGATGGAAGTGATGGAAGCCATGGGCATCATCCAATTTAATGACTCACACATGGCCTTCCCGATGGACTTCACACCTGAGGAAGCTGCAGAGGAGAAGGCATTTTTCAGAGCATGTAACCCAAAAGACTCAGAGGACGAAGCTCGCACAGAGACAATGACAACCAAGGAGCCCAGCCACCTCCACCCCCACCCCCCCACATCAACCTCCACCCCCCAGCCCCTCTCACCTAAGCACCAGCACCCGCACCCCCACCCCCATTTGGTACCTTAACACTACCCCTATTCCCTCCCCAATCATCTTCCCCCATTAATTTTCCTACCCCACCTCCCTCACCTCCCTCTTTGTCCTTGAATTTGGGAATGTACACAACATTCCGCGATATCCCTTCAACCTCAGCAAAGCCCCCACCACTACTTGATGCTAGCCTCGCCACAATAGCCTCTTCATCGCCTACCCCTCCACCCTCATCATTGACTGATCACCCCTACCACCCAACCCTGGAAGAAGGTGAAATTTCATCACCGCCACTGCTCGAGTGTGAGGAAATTGACCCTCCGCTCAATCCACGCAACTGGCGGGACCCTCTCGATAGAACGGAGTTTGAGCAAGCAATCCAAATCTTACTCGGTCAACAGATCCAGGCAACGCCGATACGACATCAACGTCCTGCATCCGTAGATTGAGGCTAAGCATCGAACATGGGGGCGAGAGCACTCCCTGGACAGCGCAGAGGATACCATCGGCCACTCGTCGCTCGCCGCTGCTCGCCCCATAACTTTTGATCTCATGGGCGAGCAGCTGGCCTGGAGGTGACCCTTTTTGCTCAAGCCATTCATTTGGGAGACATATTGCAAGACGTCATGACCCCTTCGCATAAACCCAAAGTACCTACCAATCCGCAAACGGTGGGCATGGAACCTCTTCCACAAGGAGCAGTAAAAGAACCCAAAGCTATAGTTCAACTTTCCATGGTTTGCTCCTCCGATGGCGCAGTAGCCCGGCACAGAGGAATCCATGATCAAGCGCTTCCATGAGTTCATAAAAAGATATGATCAGGTCCCAGATCTAGTCGTGAAGCAACGATCAGATTCTTCAACTTGATCATCACGCTGCTAGAGGCCTTCCTTGACTGAGACCACTACCACGAAGGCACGTAGGGCTTAGCTTTCGACGTAAACAAAGGGCCGACACTCAAATAAATTTTTGGCTCCATAAACGGATCAGGTGGCTGTCGGCTTGGCGCCTCCAGACGTTCAAAGACATGATGGAGACTATATTTTGGACAAGCTATAAATTTTGCAAGTATTGGTACCTTCCAGCTATAAATTTATAGGTATTTTTTAAAATTTGAAGGTGAGATTACACTAAACCTGGGTTTTTTTCGAGCATTGACTTACATGTGGAGAAGACTTAGAGTAGATTTCTTTTTCTTTGTATGTGTGTGTGTTTGTTTTCTTCTTTTACATGTTTCTTTGGGGGGGTGAGTGTGTGCATCTAGGGCTCCGGATTAGAGCGAGGCGCCCCTTGATTTTTATTTATTTTTTAAATGTCCGTAAAAAATTATACTAAAATAATAAAAAACTTGCTACCAATTTCCAAACCCGAAATTCGAGGCCGCGAAATCGTGCCAGCACTTACTGTGCCAGCTTTCCCCGTCCACGTGGAACCACCACCTTGTGTGTGTGAGAGAGAGTCTACAGTCTACCTAGGTTGCCCTACACTACCCGGCTTAGGTTTCATCATTATCATCATCTTCTTCTTCACCTAAACCAGACAAAGCGAATATATCACTGCAGAACCGCAGTCTGTTGCTAGCCCTCAGCACCACTTCTCTATCTTGCCCCCCAAAGTTAAGGAGCTCCCAAAATGCCTGAGGGAACCGTGGAGGTGGAGCTTATCAAAGGCCATACCCTCAAGGACGTCGAAGTTTTCGGTCAGCACTCACTTTTAGCTCTGCGCTTGTCTAATATTACTGCTTCCTTGTAGACCCAAATACCACTGCTTCCATGTAAACCCTAATCTTGGCATTCTTTTTATCTGGAGTGCTGCATCCATGCCATGCTTCCGCATCTTAGAGTTTTATTAGATGGATGCAACGTCAGGGTTTAATGTGATGTAACAGGAGAGTCTGGACTCTGCGTAGAGGCGTTTTCATTAGGTGCAAAACTGTCAGATTTGCTAATGTCTTGGCTTCTTGTTGAATTTTCTCTATGCGGGTCTGCTGCTGTGTCGCCCAGAAATTAATCTGAAACTTATATCTTCTGCTATTGGTCTGACATGTCTAAATCTGCGTTGCAACTCCCAACGTGTTGCTAATGTATGGCCAGAATTTAGTTTTCCTCGATGGGTGACCGTGACGATTAGGGTTTTTCATGTTTTTTCTTTCAGGAAAGTCTGATCCATATGCCACCCTCACCATCGGAGGCCAGAAGCATAGGAGTAAGACAATCCATGGTAAGCTTATTATTTCCTGTCTCTTTGACATGTTCTGTTTTAAGAATCTAAGATACTTCTTCTTGTGTTTGTGCATCCTTCCATCCAGTGTGTATATTTCAAAGCATATAATCGATTTACTGTATGGGCATATCTGCGTGTGTATGTATGTGAACTAACAGTATGGCCATATGTCCATATGCACACAATTAATCAAGAAAATGTGTCAATGGAGCAAAGGTACCTTGTGTCAGTGATCAGATGGTACTGGAATTGCTTTGGATGTGGGTCGCAAACATGCCAAATGGGAGAACTGTCTACTTATTGGTGTCTTTTCTGTCACATGTGATAAGATTGTATGTTTGGACAATACAACAATCCAGTTGACCTGTCATAAGATTAGGTTCAGTTTTTATGCCAGTTTATGCATGAACTTTATGAAACCCTGGCTATCATTGAGTTAATACTTTTCTTTGTTACTCTGCACAATTTTGTTTCACTATCAGATGGAGGGAGTAACCCGGTTTGGAATGAGAGCTTTCTGATTGAAATTCCAGATGGGCCACATGAGCTCGACATTGCTGTGTATGATCAGGAGAGGCATGGTGCAGATGAGGCCATGGGATCTGTAAAGTAATAGGCCTTTACCTTTGTTGCTGTATTGCTGTTCATATAATTTTACTGATTTCATGGCACATTTAAACTTTGGTAGCTTGTAAGTGTTCCCTTTTGGCAATTTACAGCATTCCTTTGTTCAAGGTATTTGCCGAGAGGCAAATCACCCCCTCAAAATACAAGGTTCAACGCCCTAATGGGAAGTTTGAAGGGGAGCTTGAGGTGGGCCTTAAGTTTTTCCCTAAGGTTAGTAGTCCCAATGTCGCTCTTTCTTTTGCAGTAAGAAGATGGTTGATCAGCTCCAGGTAATGTTGGTGCCAGGGCACTTTCGAGACCATTTTGCTTTTCAATTGGATTCAAGCTTTTATTTTTTACTTCTATTTCTATAGAAATGCTCTTCTCATGGCTTCTTTGTGTGTGTGTGTGTGTGTTGCTACTGCTTCATGCAGGTTCATCATGGTGTCTTAGAGGTCCATCTTGTGGAAGCCCATGGGTTGTTGGACTCAGATACATTTGGTGAGGCCAGGAATGCGTCTGTTTCGTCAAGCCCTCATAACCAGTTGTAATGGTCCCTCTGAAGGCTTTACAACCATTTGATTTCTCTTGCAATTTGCGTGTTTGTGAGATCAGGAAAGTCCGACCCCTATGCCGTTATCTACTGCCACACAGAAGTTCAAAAAAGCCGCGTTATACGGTGTATGTAAAGCTCTTAACTGACATGTTTTGAGGTAGGATGTTTGAATTCATCAGTTGAAGGAGGTGGCAGGTCTTTGACATTCCACATGTTTGGCTCAAATGCAGCAAGCACTGACCCAGTTTGGGATGAGCACTTTAGTTTCCAGGTGGATAATGAGGTGACTGAGCTGCTTATTAAGCTCTTTGATAAAGATGATATGAAGGCTGACGACCCATTGGGAAATGTTGTGTGAGTATCATCCAGCACTTATCCTGCCATATGATAATTTTATGCGAGTATCTAGCAGAAATGCTGCAATATGATAAAGAAGAGTTCTTCCAGCCATTCTATGTGAGCAAGTTCTCATTTTGCTTGCATGGTTTTTATTGGGTGTGCGGACAGGGTTCCTTTGCACAAAGTCTTTGCAGGAGGTCATGTGCCACCAACAAAATACAAGGTGCTAGGTGCCAAAGGACAGCCACAGGGCGAAGTTAGTGTTGCCCTCAAGTTCTCACCGACGGTAATCATCCTTTGTGTCACTGTAGTAGACATGTCTTCTTTTATGCCCCACCATCATTCCTTTGCTTGGGGTTTTATACCCTGATTGTTATTGGTGTATTCTTCTTGGCAGGCTTGATTCACTTCGGCTGTGAGAGGACCTTGATTTATTTGTGTCAAAGCATATCATTATGTAGTTTTTTTACTTCATTCTGGGTGTTAATGTAAGAGTGAATTGTCTCAAGATATTTTGGGGTTTGACAGTACTCACTGTGTTAATGAGAAGCGGGAAAGCTGTGTTTTCCTGTCTAGATTGAGGCTTATGCAATCTGTTTTAACTTGAGCATTGTTGACTCTAATAAAGTTTTACAAGAGTGTTCTAAATCTTGAAGTATTTCTCTCTTAGCTGTGGCTCGTACTAATAAATTGAAACAAAAACCCACCTCACATCTTATTTTATTTGCTACGATGTGCTAAACATTGCAGTCATGGATTTATATTGCAGCCGAGAGAGAGAGAGAGAGAGAGAGAGAGAGAGAGAGAGAACCTGGCCAAGGATTAGCCTCGGCTGTATTTAGAGGAATGAATTTTCATGCATTTTAGTCATAAAGTAACATTTAGTCCACATTATCATGCTGAACCGCCAGAAGATTCCAGATTCCTCTCTAGTAGGTAGTAGGTCTTTCCCATGAGATTGCCTAGGAGGCCCTAGAAAGAGGTGATGCTCCTCTCGAGCATCTAGATAGAGAGAGAAAGCAGGCCTGCTCACAAAGTCGATGTGCCAGCAATGATCTTCATGCGGGAGCCTTCCCCTGCTGCATGTCAAAGCAACAGAGGGCAGCGTCTCTCAAGCCCAGCAAATGTGTGAGCTAGCTTCCTGCGAAGGCGTATCCCTCCTATGCGTGCAAGATAATTTTCTCATGCCAGAAAAATAGAGAGAGAGAGAGAGAGCTGCCCTTCAACATTATTCCCTGAATTGACAAGAGAGTAGCGTGAGGTGATGTATTGAGTAAGCTAGCTTGCATATTTGTCAATGTTGGGTGACTAAAATATATGTGCGACGGAGGCGGCCTACAATTGCCAGTATATTTGATCATAGTTCCTTTGGGTGTTGTTACCATTTGGTTCATCTCTATTTCTGGAGCCACTTCTATGGGACTATCACTCCATAGAGTGGTTGTACCAGTTGCTTTCCAACATCTATTGTTGTTAGCCTTGAATATTTGTCAGGTATTTATCTTTGTATTCTTAGATTTAATAATTGTTAAAATTCAATGTTGTCTATACAAGTCTTGTCAGGCAAAATATCACCCCTTGTAGCCTTCATTAATAAGGCCATCAGGATGGTGATTTCTTCCCATGGTTACTTTGATCGTGCTCACATTTTGGAGGAGCCAATAAAGGTTATTTGGGGCATGAGGAAAACTGGGAGCAAAGCTGATGCAAGAGCACCAGGTATTACACTCTCCGCGGTGTTTCACTTTGCCAGGCGTTAGTACGGGCGTGCCTGTTTTGGTGCACGGTCCCGGAAGACCAGTGACGGTAAGTGTTCACCCAATGAAGGTGGGAGATTACTTTTGTGACTTTGTTTACTCCGACAATTGATTCTTTACCGACAACATC
>NC_141081.1:3570000-3577500 GCF_041138505.1 Cibotium barometz | reverse complement strand
CCTGGTTGCATACATGCTATCATCATTGCTTTAGTAGTGCATCCTTTTGGGGGAAGCTTCACCAAGATTTTCTTTCCTACCCACACCTTCACCACTAGTCTGGTCCCTAGAGGGTTTTTTTATGAAGGCCACAAAAGTATAGGAGAGGTGTTTGACTTTACAGTACCATCTTCTAGGCTTTGGCCCAAATTTGGAGAGATTTGCCTTCACTTCGTACCTTGGATACCCCTGCATAACATCATGAATTAAGCACCCCAGTATGTGCAAGGATCTGCAAATCTGCAGATCAACTAATCCCAGATTGCAGAGAGCAGATAGCCTGAAAAATGTTAGTTTTATTTAACATGTTAACATTATAAATAGACTAGCATAGATGAATACACTTATTCATCACCTTAGTTACATCTATTCTAGTGTTCCCCCCCCTTTTGAAACACCTTAGTTACATCTATTCCAGTGTTTCCCCCCTTCTGAAACACTATGCTATTCTTGGATATCCAAATTTTTCATAAATAACCAAATCTAATAATATTAAATATAAGATTAATATCATCTTCAGACTCCACCCCCCTTCCAAGAACCCAATCCCCCCATAGCCCCATAACTCCTAAAGATTTGGCTACCCATTTCCCAATCTGGGCAATCCCAAAATGCATGCCTCCCATCCTCTAGGGCTCATTTACACCTAGGGCAGTAGCATGAAGTGAAGTTTCTTTGAAGCAACGTGAAACCATAAGGGGGAGAGCTAGCATGATTTTTTTCCATAGGAAGACTTGGAATTTCACTAGAATGTTAGCCTCCCATATCAGTTCCCATCTCTTGCTCCAGGTTCTAGCTCTCCAATTGACTTTCCAAACCTTGTTACAGTATTCAAAATTCACCTCACTTTTCCTTAGCTCCAGGCATAGAGCCTTAGCAATTCCTTTGTCTAGTTTCACCCCATTGAACCACATCCAATATTTCCTCCAAACAGGAGTCATCATAGGCAGTAGTAGACACCCATACTTTCTTAATCTCAGCCATTATCTGTCCAATCAACTGTTTCTCCCTTAGGAGAAGATCAAAGTCAATTTCTAGTTGATCAAGTTCCTTCCATCCCCAGCTAGAGACCAATCCCAGCAGTTCGCTAAATTCCTCAAGCCTTTGTTGTTCAATCTTTTTGCAAGGGAAGTATCAAGAAGAGCTAAAGGAGGGTTAAAATTAAGGGAGCACTAGATTCCCAGGCTGAAGAAGAAGTTTCCTGGATTAGTTCCAGCACATCCTTTCATTTTCCACATAGGAAGTTGCATAAGGGCGAATCAGCAATCTTGAGAGGGGCAAAAGAGAGAAGCTTATTTCTCCAATTCAGCCCCATCCATCTGCTTTTTGAAGAACAATTTAATCTTCTACCACTTCCTTAAGCATTCTAGACCAGAATTCTTCTTGTAGGAGGCATTTGGGTAGGAGGAGGGAAATTCTACCTAGGGCATGGGTGGGAAGATTAGTAAATTTAGGCATGCTTACCTTGTTCCAAGCTAGCCAAGCTGCTCGCTGTTCTGTTGCTTTTATTCCTCCATAAAAATCCCTTATAGAAGCTATGCTTTTGTTCCACTAAGATTTGCTAAAGTTCATGATGACAGGGCAATGAAACATGATATAAGCATTCAAAACAGTGTTATAAATGGTCACTCTACCATGGAATGAAACCCTTACCCCTTCCCATTTCTTTAATTTCTGGAAGAATCTTTGTAAGGCCCTGTCAGATTATTTCTTGTTGGTAATCTTCACTTCAAAGGGAACCCCCAAGTGCTTAATGATTTTCCCTCTTCTGACCACCTCACAACCCCATCTATCAAGGTCAAAATCGTTGTCCTCAATTAGGCTAATAATTTTTTATTTTTGAATGTTGCATTTAGAACCAGAGGTATCTGTAAATTCCTTGATTATAGTTAATGCCTGTCTTTGTTGAGATATCGAGCTCATCTAGTGAAGCGGTGAACACTGATGACCCGCCTGGGGGATAGGCCCCACACTTACACCACTGGCATGGTTGGTGAGATCATGGGTGATATGCGGCCAGTGGGATGACATGCTGTGTGACAGCCATTCTAGAGATTGGCATAGTTATAGCGCCAGCTCATTTAGTTGTGTTCACACTATAGAGAACCCTAGTATGTATTTGGTTGAGTACCTTTTCATATGTGTGTACTCTTATCTTTGTTGTATATGGTGTGTTGAGTGTTGAGTGAAGGAGAAGAAGATTTTCAGCCTCTCACCTTGTGTGTTCTCTTTTAGGGTTTTGTGAGTGTGTGTGTGCTTGCAAGAGCTCAAGCTCTCTTCTCCCCTGCATCTTTTCATGGTATCAGAGCCTGGTTCATGCTAAGGGCTAAGCTGCGCAAAGCAAGAGAAGCACAGGAAGTGGTACAAGGCTAAGAGCTTTAACTACTCTTCCCTATTTGTGTTGGCGACTACACCCTTGTCGGGAGCTCTATCGAACAGTTTGTTATGCAGCATGTCGTGAATGCCATGTCTGAAAATGTTGAAGCAGCACATAAAGATGATGTATGGTATGTTGATTCAGGTGCTTAGAACCACATGACAAGTCATGGGGAGTGGTTCAAGGAGATAAAAAACCTTGAAAGACTAGGTTTTGTGGAAACAGAAGATGACACTGCTCATCCAATTGCCCATGTTGGAGATGTGCCATTATCTATGCAGGATGGGAAAGTGAAGTACCTTGCAGATGTACTTCATGTTCCAAACATAACAAAGAATCTAGTTTCAGTTGGCCAAATGATTAAGCAGGGTTTGTAGGTTCGGTTTAATCTTGATGGTTGTTATGTTGAAGACTTTAAAGAAAAGTGCAGGTTGGTTGCAAAAGGCAACAGAGTGGGCAGAATGTTTACATTGAATGTAAACATGCCTGAAGTGAGTGCTACAATGTTTGCAAATGGTTCAAGAATTGTTGCAGACACAAACATTTGGCATAAAACAATTGGACATGTGAATGTGCAGCAGAGAATGAAGTCTATGCAGACTAAAGGAATTGTGATAGGGCTGCCAAAATTTAAAGTTGAAGGTATGCAGAGAATATGTGAAGCATGCCAATTTGGAAAGCAAACAAAGCATGTATTTTCACGTAACAGAAATGTGAGCAGAAATGCACTAGATGATGTGCATTCAGATGTATTTTCACGTAACAGAAATGTGAGCAGAAATGCACTAGATGATGTGCATTCAGATGTATGGGGGTCCTACGAAGACCATGGGAGGCTGCAGGTATTATGTGACATTTATTGATGACCACACAAGGAAAGTGTGGGTATACTTCATGAAGGAGAAGGGTGAGGTGTTCACTCACTTTCAAAATTTCAGAGTTATGGTTGAAAAGCAAACAGGGAAATATGTAAAGTGCCTAAGGTCAGATGGAGGGGGAGAGTACTTCTCCAATGAGTTCTCTGAATTTTTGAAGAAGAATGGTATTCGGAGACAGTTTACATGCAGATACACTCCGCAGCAAAATGGAGTTGCTGAGCGGAAAAACAGGCACATTGCTGAGATTGCGCGAGCATTGATGGAAGAGAAGAATATGCCGTATAGCTATTGGGCTGAGGCTGTTTCTACAGCAGTTTACATCATGAACATGACTCCAACTGCTGCAGCCATACATGATGTAACTCTAGAGGAGAGGTTTACTGGCAAAAAACCTGATTTGTCTCATCTGAAAGTCTTTGGATACATTGCATATGTGCATGTGCTAGATGAGTTGAGAACTAAGCTGGATCCAAAAGCTGAAAAATGTGTGTTTATTGGGTATTTCCTTGAGCAAAAGGGATACAGGTGTTATTACCTTGCTACACGTGAGTTGAGGGTAAGCAGGGATGTTTTTGATGAGATGAGCAGCTGGTATGCTGCTGAAAAAGAAGCTATAGTGAGCAATCACAGTCTTTGAGTGGACCAGGAGAGTCCTCATCTAGTGGTTCAGTTTGATAGACCATGGGGTGGCAGGCTGCGTCATAATACCAGTCCTGCAAATGTGATTAGTACATCACATAAAGGCAAAGAGAAAGTGGTTGAGCCCCTTAGTATGCCGGACATTTCTGTAGGGCATTCTCATGTTGATGGAGAGTTTAGTGCTCAGAGATGAGAGTTGATGAGGAGCTTGGGATCCTAGCTATGAGCACACGTGGTGTAAAGAAGGCTATGGAAGCCATGAATGCAAAGCTGCGAAGATCTGGGAGAGTGAAGAATCCTGTGTAGAGGTTTACCTATTGATATTTCAAAGATTCACGAGTACACTTACTATGCAGATTGTAAAGTATATGTGGGCTTACTATTGATAAAGTGAAGCTATTGGCTTGGGATCACAACAACAACAATGACTATCGGGCCAAGATGCCTTTCATTGAGCGTATTTTTCATAGTACTGTGCAAGCAAAATGTGCAAGCAAAATCTGTTAATGCTACTTTAGGGAGTGAGACTCGTGCTCATGAGTCTTTAGTGTGGTATGTCTCATTGTTTTTTATTTTCTTTATTTTTTTCTTCAAATTCTTTTATTTCAATATACAAAGATTTACATTTATAATATTTTACTACTTTTTATAGGGTCTCTTTGGTTTTGGAAGAACCGATGGATTAGTCTCTTTTCCGGATATCTGTGGGGGGCGAGGCCCCGAGTGCACATAAAAATCAAATTTAATGAGACTAAATTCCTTTATGCATCTTTCTATGCATAAAAATCAAATTTAATGAGAATAACACTTTTGTAATAAAAAAATCCTTTATGCATCTTTCTATGCATAAAAATCAAATTTAATGAGAATAACACTTTTGCAATAAAACAAATTCCTTTATGCATCTTTCTATGCATAAAAATCAAATTTTAATGAGAATAACACTGTTGTAACTAAAAAATTCATTTATGCATCTTTCTATGCATAAAAATCAAATTTAATGAGAATAACACTTTTGTAATTAAAAAAATTCCTTTATGCATCTTTCTATGCATAAAAATCAAATTTAATGAGAATGTGGCACATCACTATGCATACATGGCAAAGGTTGTGCAGGTTGTAGAGCCCACATGCATTGATGAGGCTGTTGGAAATGTGTGTTGGGAGAAAGCTATGGATGAGGAGATGGATGCACTATATGGAAATGAGACTTGGGATATTTAGTGCACTTGCCTGAAGACAAGAAAGCCATTGGATGGAAGTGGGTGTACAAAGTAAAACATAATAGGTGATGGAAGCATAAATAGGTATAAGGCTAGATTGGTAGCCAAAGGATATGCGCAGACATATGGCATTGATTATGAGGAAACTTTCAGCCCAGTTGCCAAGATGGCAACAACGAGAGTTGTGATAGCAGTGGCTGCGTCAAAGCAATGGTCTTTATATCAGATGGATGTAAAGAATGCATTCTTGTATGGAGATTTGCAGGAAGAGGTGTGTATGTTGCAGCCACCTGGTTATGAGGATGTGAGTCACCCCGAGCATGTTTGCAGGTTGAAGAAAGCCTTGTATGGCTTAAAACAAGCACCAAGAGCATGGTCGAACAAGATTTCAGAATATCTTGTCACTATTGGCTTTCATGTAGCCAATGTAGATTTCTCGCTATATGTGAGACACAGTGATAGAGGGGTTGTGCGTGTCATCTATGTAGATGACTTGATCATTACGGAGGACCATGATGCCGAGATCTTTGATGTAAAGATCTTGCTTAGACAGAAGTTTGAGATGAAGGATCTTGGGGAGCTCAAATATTTCTTGGGCATTGAGGTGATTAGGTCACCACATGGTATTGGATTACTGCAAAGACAGTATGGCTTGGACATGTTGTCCAAGTATGGTATGACAAGCTGTAAGCCTATCTCAGTGCCATTGGATCAGAATGGCAAGCTGAGTGCAGATTCAGGAGAGATTTTGGAGGATCCTACTATGTATAGGCGCATAGTAGGAAGCTTGATCTACGTGACGATCACTAGGCCAGATTTGAGCTATGCTGTTGGGTTGGTGAGTCAGTTCATGCAGGTTCCTCGAAAGCCGCATTTGGATGCATTGAGACGCATATTGAGATATGTGAGGTCTACTTTGCATTGTGGACTATTTTATGAAATTGGGAAAGAGATATGTGTACATGGGTACACAGATGCTGATTGGGCTGGGAGTATCTTAGATAGAAGATCTACTAGTGGCTTCATGTTTTCTTTGGGGAGCGCTGTTGTGACTTGGAGCAGCAAGAAGCAGCCTTCGGTTGCTCTATATCTAGTACAGAGGCCGAGTACAGAGGTGCTGCTTGGTTGAGGAAGCTACTTGCGGATTTGGGTCTATCAGTGAATAGACAAGTTGTCATTTTCTGTGACAACATTAGCAGTATACAGTTGGTCAGGAACCCAGTTTTTCATGCTCGCACGAAGCATATAGAGGTCTACTACCATTTTGTTAGAGAGAAGGTCTTGACAGGAGACGTTGACCTTGTTTATGTCAGCACACAGGATCAGGTAGCTAATATCTTCACCAAAGCATTGGGTACAGAGAAGCTCCGCAAATTCAGGGCTTCGCTTGGTGTACATGAGATGGAGTTGAGCTCAAGGGGGAGTGTTGAGATATCGAGCTCATCTAGTGAGGCGGTGGACACTGATGACCCGCCTGGGGGATAGGCCCCACACTTACACCACTGGCATGGTTGGTGAGATCATGGGGATATGTGGCCAGTGGGATGACAGGCTGTGTGACAGCCATTCTAGAGACTGGCATAGTTATAGCGCCAGCTCATTTACTTGGGTTCACACTATAGAGAACCCTAGTATGTATTTGGTTGAGTACCTTTTGATATGTGTGTACTCTTATCTTTGTATATGGTGTGTTGAGTGTTGAGTGAAGGAGAAGAAGATTTTCAGCCTCTCACCTTGTGTGTTCTCTTTTAGGGTTTTGTGAGTGTGTGTGTGCTTGCAAGAGCTCAAGCTCTCTTCTCCCCTGCATCTTTTCAGTCTTACATTGTTAATGTTTGCCCTAAGGAACAATGAGTCATCAGCAAAACATTGAATTACTAATTGATCCCCACTCCTCAAGTTGAGTCCAACAACTCTTCTTTTTTCACAGGCATCAGTAATGAGAGGGTGGGAGGCTATAGCAAAAAGCAATGGAGCAAGGGGACAACATTGTCTAACTGATCTTTTAATTTTAAATCCCCCTACTAGCCTGCCATTTAGAAGAAGATTAGAATATCCCCCAAGAGACAGGGTAAAGATGCAAGAGGATATTTTGAAGCAAAATCCCAATTTTTCCATAATCCTACCTGCAAAGGACCAATGAATCCTATCATAGCCTTTTCCACATCCAATTGGAGCAGTATATATTTCTGGTTAGTTTTTGGGGCTACCTCCCTCCCTATCTCATGGCTGCCAAAATATTATCATAGAACCATATTACTTTGAAGGACATGAGAAATCTATTTATGGTAATTAATTTATCGTAATTAATTTATCATTGAGTGACCCAATAAGTGAAAAGAATATC